>NW_017729005.1:10382050-10386787 GCF_001723915.1 Gavialis gangeticus
GCAGCCTTCAGGACTCTCCAGGGGTTCGCAGGAAGCCCTGTGGACCAGATGACAGTGCTGGGGGCTGGATCTGACCAGCAGGCCAGGCGTCGATCCCCCTTGCTCTACATACATCTTGTTCATATGCTCTCCCTCTAAAGCATCCTGCCAACCTATATGCTGAACCTCTAAAACTCCTGCCACTGTCACTGGTCTGACCCAGTGTGGCATTACTTATGTTCTTAGCTGTCTTTACTGAATCTTTGCTACAACTGTCTTGAAGAAAAAAAAGTCCTGTACTTAATAATAATCAAAGTTCCATATAAAGGACAACTAAGGAAGTGAGTACACTTCTGACTTGGTGGCCAACCCATCATTTGTTCTCAGATGAAAGACAAGAATTCAGCAAAAAAAGGCAGTTTCAAACCATTGCTATTTTTAATAGTAAAATGTGAGCAAAGCTAAAACAAGGAGCCAATCTCTGATTTAGCCCACTGACCAAAACACCCTGAGTATAAAAAGCAGCAACCCGTTCAATAACACTTTGAGTCCAATTCTGATTGGCATGAAGAAAGCTTCATCCCGCTGCCAGTAAGTGAACTGCACACTATAGTTACTCAAATATAAGACAAGGTCCCGTTCCCTCCCACCCCCAGTGTGCATGGGGAAAGAAGCCCCTCATCTTACATTTGCACACGAAGCAGAAGGCTGCTGCAGGTCTGATTGGCCCTGAGCCCAGGTCGGGGCCAGACCCAAAGCAGCCTCCTGCCTACAACCCCCCCACTCCACTTACCCTTTGTAGCTTCTGCCCCGCTCCCCAACCTGCCCACCCTTTCCCTCCACCTTACTGTCAGGTACAGCTTGGCTCTGGCTAGGGTCTCTTCTGAGCATGAAGCACATGCCAACTCCTTCTCCACAATGAGCAGCCTTAACTGATGCATAGCCAATCAAGGGCTAGGCTTCCATGTGCTGTGCTCTCAGTTGGAGCAGCCTGAGCAGCAACCAACAATGGGGGGGGGGGGCGGAAAATGACGGGAAAAAAAAAGAGGCAGACACTGGGGGTGGGGAGGAAGAGACAAACATTGGGAAGGGCAGAGGCTGGAGGAGGAAGAAGTGGGCAGGGCAGAGGGACCACCAGATCTTCCCCCCACTCCCCGTTTCACCACTGCTTTCCCTGCAATTCAAGACAATCCTCCAATACTCAGATCCTATACCTGGAAAATTATAACAAGTTTATAATTTTTTCATATATAGGATCTAATTATTCAGGGGGTCATCTTATATTCAAGTAAATATGGTATTTCTATTCCTGGATTAACAGAAAATGGAATCTACTCTTACTAGCCACTTGGTATTATTGTAGACATTTTTAAACAGAGATCAGGAATCAACATTAAAAGATTTCTTCTAAATATAAAGACTTTTGTATTCATTTTTAAGAATGTGCAAATTAATTTTTTTCACCAGAAAACATATTAGTAAATATGAAAGTTTGCAGTGTTCCGTTAGTGATTTTATGACAGATATACATACATTCCACTAATTAGCACTTACTAAATGACCTTCTTTAATTAAATACTTCTGCCTTGAAATATACAAAACCATTACAGAGAGAGTGACTTAGCAACCAATTGTGTGTGGGAGGAAGAAAAATGTACATACCCATATAAGCTGCCCAATGTATAGCCCGTCTGTCTTTCTTGTCAAATGCATTAATATTGGCACCTCTAGACAACAACAAACTGACCATCTAAGATAAGAAAGAAAAATAGGGCTATACTATGGTTTATAATGAACAATTGCTTAGAATGATATATAATAAAAATCTAAGAAACAAATACATTGTGTGTGAAATAAAATAACCTTTTAACTGTCTGTAAACTATCATTATTTTTACATTGCTTCTTAATATTCTGTGCTCTAAAATAAGCTGTTTTTACTGATGGCAACATTATCCGATTACGTGACTTCAGTATTACAAAATATTTCAGAGCAACTTGTTACAGATACTGTAACTGCTATGTACATACCACTTAGTAAAACTAAAGTATACTAGGAAAAACACTATAAAGTTATCACGCTGCAGATTTATATATTAAATTTCTACAAACAGTTAAAATGATGCAGCCATACTGTAATTGTAATAATTAAGAATTAGCTATTTTAGTTTATAGGTTGTCACAGAATTGAGTATTTAAAAAAAAAGTTGTTGACTGCTCCTGCCAGAAAGAAAAATAATCCATAATTGGGCTCCTAAATGCTAGTTAGTCATATCTTACTATGGGAACATAATTTTTAAAATGCAAACATCCTCACAACAAAGCTGTGTGGCACAAAACCACTACCAGATTGCATATGCAATATGAAAACACAAGCAAGCAGAAAATAAGAATTCAACCAGGAAACTAAAAAAAACAAGAAGTTTGGAGAGTGAAAGGGATGAGAGGGCTAGGAAACAAAATACAGAAAATAATCCATACCTCAACATGTCCACTGAAGGCTGCATGGTGTAATGCTGTTCTTCCTGCTCGATCTGATACATTTACATTACTTAGAAGAGGCACCAAAGCTTCAGCACACTTAACAGCTTTATTTGCAGCCGCTATATGTAGAGGTGTCTGCCAGTTTTTGTCACGGGCATTGACATCTGCTGAATGCTTTAACAACACCTGAACAGCATCCTGAAAAATATATGCAAAATTAACAGTATGTATGTTACCCATGAACTAAAAGATAACATTAAATCCATACACAGTACAAGAGAATTGCACATTCACACGCATTTTCAGGCCTGCAGTTTACCAAATCCAGCAAGATTCTGGGATGGTTGCAGGGATTTTAGCAATATCATATTTGGTGCAAACCAATGGTGAAACACTTCACTTCCAGTCCTTGTTTCATGAACTTGATAACTCCCTCAAACATAGCCAGGACACTTAACATTTGCAGCATTGTAGCAACTAAATTGCAAAGGCTTCCATTACTATGGATTAGTACAGTACTCTGCTTTTTTTTCCAAAATGCTTTAGAAAAAAATGCAACATACAAGCTTTATTTCGTCTTAACTTGAATTAAAAAAAAAACTTAAAAACGGATATAAACTTGAACTTTATGTAACATTTTATTAGAAAAATGCTAATAAACATATCAAAAATTCAGTTCTAGAGCTCAACATCTGTGAAATCATTACTACAACTAGGAAGTAAATTCTAGGACTGTGGTATACATCTTAGATACAAAACATCAAAAGAAACACTGTCTTAGCAGGAAGCTAGTCACCTGTAACAATGGATTTTCAAGTAAAACAAAACAAATCTGCTTTATATTTTTGCAATACACCCCTGTACACAAGTAAGGACTGTGAATTTCGATTTTGACATTAAAAAGTCTTCACAAAACTATTTATAGGAAAACATATATGAAAACAAAGAGCCCGCTTATATTTAAAATGTTTCAAGTGACTAGCTGTCCTTGTTAACGGTGCTTGCTTTCCAGTTGGAGGTTAGGCCTAGAAGCATCATAATAAAACCAAGAATAAATTAAAAGGTTTCTTTTACTACCAAACACAACAGCTTAAATACTATTTCTCTTCCTCAGGAACATGTCAGGCCAGCTAGTGATTACATCTTCCCCTCGTCTCTTTCTCTATCTACATGTATGGTATCACCATGTATATAAATGCTTCCTAAATATTTACAGTTAGTGGGGGGAAAAGAAAAGTTACAAACTTTTCCTATCCCAGTTCCAAATAAAATTTAATAGTTTTGTTTACTTGCATGTTGAAAAAAACCTAAATTGAACAAATTGGTTTTGCACTTAAAACAATTTGTTCCATCAGCATTTTTCTCTTGTAGAAGTCATTTACATTATCTAGGTTCAATGAAATAACCATTTCATAGGGATGTGCAGGGACTGATGCTTTTGTGAGCTACCTAGGAGAGGAACTAACAGTACTATGAAGGATAATGCATTCTGGGCAATGAACTGCTGATCTCAAGCTCCCTGTAGACAACATAACTTCAAATCGATACCTACATAGGTTAGTGACTACATGTAGTAATTTGCTCCTGTAAATATAAAAGGAAAGTCTAAAAAATATGTATGATTTAGGTTATGTGTTTAAGCTCCCTTAAACAAAAACAACCCTAAACACTGAAGTTTTTCCTGAAGTTTTTTTGAAACAATACTACTAATCTGATTCAGGGGATAAACAGATGGAACAGGAGGATCAGCTGTGCTACAATCTGCTTTCCTGGCACCTACAGGTGTCAGCCAGGGCTGTTGTCCCAAAAGGTTGGACCCCTCCTGCAGCTCAGGGCCTAATCCTGCAGAACAGCCTCAGATGCCACACTCCAAGGGTGTTCCTCCACTTGCAGCATACACCCCAACTTGAGGCACAGCAGCACAATATGCATGCCACAAAAATCCTCTGCAGAATCAGGACCCTAAAACCCAATGAGAACCTGCCCTGGGGTGGCTGGAGAGCATACACACCCCTGGGCCATCTGCACACCCATGCCATAAGCAAAGAGATATCCATTGTGAAAATGTGGCACAAACTCCCCCCCTCAGTGTCTCCCTCTTTTTCCCCCTCATTTTCCTCTCCCCCCCACCCCCCCCTTGTTGGTTGCTGCAGAGGGGCAGGTGGAGCAAGCGCTGTTGGCATCCTCCAGAGAGCAGAGGGCTAGGAGCAGGGAGCAGTGGCACTTGCCCTGACCCCCTTCTCCATCCACTCCATCTTCTCTCCCTGCAGGGAGC
>NW_017729005.1:10387038-10390192 GCF_001723915.1 Gavialis gangeticus
CCCCCGGGGGGGGGGGGGGGGGGGGGGGTTGGACTAGCCACACTGGTCCCCCCCCCTCCATCCACACTGTTGCCACCACCCGCAGGGTGGAGGGAGCTGTGGCTAGTGGTGCTGGCCTCATCCCACGCCCCACTTCGTCTGCTCTGTCTTCATGCCCTGTGTCCCTGCCAGAGCACCGCCACCTCCTATCCAGAATGCTCTTTGACCGCTCTGATTGGTTCAGACAACTAATCAGAGTACGAATAAAGCATTATGGACAGACAGACTAAGGCTTTTATAGATACAGAATTTGCAGTAGTTTTACTTTATAAAACAGAACCAGAAGACAATTTGAGATGCTGTATTTTACTTTACCATCCTTAAAAAAAAAAAAAAGCAACAAAAAAAAAAATCATGAAGTCCATACCTCGCTACAAGATGCAACAGCTCTATGTAAAGGAGTCAACCATTTGCTGTCTTTGGCATTAACTCTAGCCCCTGTAACCAAAAAACAGAGAGATTAGAAATATATTCTTATAAGAACTGGAAGTTCCAGCCGCCAACGTACTTTAATGAAACTGTTAGAAAATCATTATTCCAGACTCATTAATATTCCAGAATTTAAAAATTAACATCCCACTTCTCCAAGGGCTCCGAAATTAAAATACAGGATTCTCCCTTTGAAGGAAGAGAGAAATGTTATGTGTAATTCTTTATTCACCAACAGGTAAGCATGCTTGTTTACCTACAACTAATCAACCTTCTGTTTTACCAACTGTCCTTCAAAAGGCTGCTGGAGGGGGAGAGAGACAGACAGACAAAGAATGAAAGAACAAACATTGGGCTATTTCTGCCTTCATGCACCAACAAACACTTCAGTACCCTTCCACTACCCAAAACAGAGGCATGTAGAATAAAGGGCGATTTCTTGATATTTTCAACCAAAATCCATTTGTGGTTGAAGGACAGGAGTGGTATTTATTGCTTCAACTCAAAACATTGGGTAACAGAAAGGTCAAGAGTTGATCTTTTTGATCTCTAGACCACTCAGCTGGCTTTAGAATTCTTCGAAGCTGCTTCCTCCTTCCCTGTGACTACAGAACTGCTCTATCTTCAGCAATTTGCCTACAATAAACCTGCCTCCAGAAACCCTACTGTGACATCAGAGAAAATGTTCCTTCTAGTACCTCTTCATAGCCAACCGAGGACTCCTGGAAATGCTCAAAACATGTTTTTTAGAATTATTATGCCCACTTTTGGCTTGGCCCTCATTTTTAAACATAAGTACATATGATTACTCATATGTATTATAGAAATCAACTAAGTCGGGAAATGATTCCCCTCCCACTCTCTCCTGGAAGTTCCAATAAAACAAACAAAAATATGCTGGCAAATAATTTTTTGAACATTCAATTCAGAATTGAAAAAATGTCTGCCTGTAATTGCTTCCATTGAAAACTAGTCTTCAAAATTAATGTTCCAATTTAATTGAAAAATTTAGCAAAACCAAAAAAGTTTACAGACTTGAGTATAAAGTTGAGAAACTATATTAGGATGTAAATTGGTATTGTTAATTATTCAGAAGAAGGCTGCGCACCTTGGTAAAGCACAATCCCAATCTTGCAGCATTTTCGATCTTCTTGAGATTTGTTCTACTTTCTACTAAGTAAGTATTTAAACCATGCCTTGTAAAAAAGGAATGCTGCTGCTTGTACCATATTCCCATATTTATAGTTAGGGATCTGCTTAATTCGCAGTTTCATGGATTTTGTGGAAACAGCAAAATCCAGGATTACCCATGAGATCCATGAAATCAACAACAAAAACTTAATAAAAATAAAATGCAGTGGAAGCTGGTGGTCCTTGCTGCTGGGATGAGAAGGCGCTGGCTTGTGGGACAACACATAGGGCAGCAGACAAGATGGCAGCTGCCCCCTTGTCCCTCCCCCCTCACCAGGGCCTCTCCATCAGTCAGTCAGCACCAAGGGGTGGGGCCACAGTAAAATGACCTCAGAATTAGAACTTTAGGCTACAATCAACCCACAAATATGGGCAAGTCTCCCCATGATTTAGGTAAACCTCTATTTATAGCAATTTATCTACGAAAGTCCTAAGGTGAACAAGGAAAATGAAAAGGTTGCATTGTTCTTACAAGATACAGATTTTTTTAAACAATATTTCTGACTAGAGCTGCTAACTGTACATAGAGAATGCAAGATGACCTCAAAACAAGAAGTATATAAACCAGTAAAACAAAGAACAGATTAATTCCTTCCAATCAGAGGGCATACAGATGACCTCTATCAACTCTTTCAATTTCTTTCCCTACAATAGATGAGCTATCTTTGAACGAAGGCATATCTAGTTAGTGCATAGATTTCTACATCACATATACAGAATCATTCTTCTCTAAATTCAAATCAAATTAATTTTCTCTAAAATTCCATGAAAATTTGAAAGTTAGTTAAAAAAACTCTTATCAGAGAGCAGTCTAGAAGTGAATCACTATATAAAACCACCAACACGCAGAAGCTAAAGTGAAAAAGCACTACTCTGGAAGACACCAAAAACGATATTCAGCGTATTTTCTATTTAGGCATGTAAATGGTCACTGCTGTTATTTCCCTCCGGTAACTGAACACTACTTCCCTTGAGTAATGCATTTCCTGAACTTTTTTTTTTTTTTTTTTAAAGCTGGTTTCCTGTTTCCTGGTATACCAATGTTATTCTAATTGCAAAAATGTTCTGTATAATATTCTGTATGGCAAAAGTAAGACTTCCATCTTTTCAAAATAGTTCCCTAGAAAACAATTATATTGCCTGTAAATTAGCAAAATGATTTTTTTTTAATACTGTTCTGAGCATTTATTCAATCTTAAGATTAACACAGGCTGATTTCAGAGAAGGTAGTTTAGTTGTTTTACCTCGTTTTATGCACGAAAGAACATATATGTATGAAAGATCTATAGCAGGGTAAAATTTAACTTTGGTATGTGCGAGTAAAGCTATGATTTGGAGGTGACACTGGGCGTGCCTACATGAGATGCTAAAAGTGTAGACTAATTCTACTGCACATTAGCATGTCACGGCTGTGCTAATGTATGCCAAAGCTGCACTAATATGCAGTAGAATTAATCTACTGCGCATTAATGTCACGTAAAAGACATGTGCTGGC
>NW_017729005.1:10400298-10408184 GCF_001723915.1 Gavialis gangeticus
AAAATTTAGCAAAACCAAAAAAGTTTACAGACTTGAGTATAAAGTTGAGAAACTATATTAGGATGTAAATTGGTATTGTTAATTATTCAGAAGAAGGCTGCGCACCTTGGTAAAGCACAATCCCAATCTTGCAGCATTTTCGATCTTCTTGAGATTTGTTCTACTTTCTACTAAGTAAGTATTTAAACCATGCCTTGTAAAAAAGGAATGCTGCTGCTTGTACCATATTCCCATATTTATAGTTAGGGATCTGCTTAATTCGCAGTTTCATGGATTTTGTGGAAACAGCAAAATCCAGGATTACCCATGAGATCCATGAAATCAACAACAAAAACTTAATAAAAATAAAATGCAGTGGAAGCTGGTGGTCCTTGCTGCTGGGATGAGAAGGCGCTGGCTTGTGGGACAACACATAGGGCAGCAGACAAGATGGCAGCTGCCCCCTTGTCCCTCCCCCCTCACCAGGGCCTCTCCATCAGTCAGTCAGCACCAAGGGGTGGGGCCACAGTAAAATGACCTCAGAATTAGAACTTTAGGCTACAATCAACCCACAAATATGGGCAAGTCTCCCCATGATTTAGGTAAACCTCTATTTATAGCAATTTATCTACGAAAGTCCTAAGGTGAACAAGGAAAATGAAAAGGTTGCATTGTTCTTACAAGATACAGATTTTTTTAAACAATATTTCTGACTAGAGCTGCTAACTGTACATAGAGAATGCAAGATGACCTCAAAACAAGAAGTATATAAACCAGTAAAACAAAGAACAGATTAATTCCTTCCAATCAGAGGGCATACAGATGACCTCTATCAACTCTTTCAATTTCTTTCCCTACAATAGATGAGCTATCTTTGAACGAAGGCATATCTAGTTAGTGCATAGATTTCTACATCACATATACAGAATCATTCTTCTCTAAATTCAAATCAAATTAATTTTCTCTAAAATTCCATGAAAATTTGAAAGTTAGTTAAAAAAACTCTTATCAGAGAGCAGTCTAGAAGTGAATCACTATATAAAACCACCAACACGCAGAAGCTAAAGTGAAAAAGCACTACTCTGGAAGACACCAAAAACGATATTCAGCGTATTTTCTATTTAGGCATGTAAATGGTCACTGCTGTTATTTCCCTCCGGTAACTGAACACTACTTCCCTTGAGTAATGCATTTCCTGAACTTTTTTTTTTTTTTTTTAAAGCTGGTTTCCTGTTTCCTGGTATACCAATGTTATTCTAATTGCAAAAATGTTCTGTATAATATTCTGTATGGCAAAAGTAAGACTTCCATCTTTTCAAAATAGTTCCCTAGAAAACAATTATATTGCCTGTAAATTAGCAAAATGATTTTTTTTTAATACTGTTCTGAGCATTTATTCAATCTTAAGATTAACACAGGCTGATTTCAGAGAAGGTAGTTTAGTTGTTTTACCTCGTTTTATGCACGAAAGAACATATATGTATGAAAGATCTATAGCAGGGTAAAATTTAACTTTGGTATGTGCGAGTAAAGCTATGATTTGGAGGTGACACTGGGCGTGCCTACATGAGATGCTAAAAGTGTAGACTAATTCTACTGCACATTAGCATGTCACGGCTGTGCTAATGTATGCCAAAGCTGCACTAATATGCAGTAGAATTAATCTACTGCGCATTAATGTCACGTAAAAGACATGTGCTGGCACTACTGCGTGGTAGTGTCGATTATGGAGCGTTAAGTTAGTACCTGTTATTACAGGTACCAAACTTAAGGCACTGTAATTACAGTGAATTAATACACGTTTAGACATGCCCTTTCCTGTTGATACAATCCAGCATGCTGTTGGGTTTTTTTGCAACAAGTGCACACTGATGGCTCATATTTAACTTATAGTCTACTGTAACTTCCAGGTCCTTCTCTGCAGTACTACAGCCTAGCCACTCATTCCCCAGTTTTCTTGTGTCCAGTTTAGGACTTTGGAGTTGTCCTTATTAAATCTCATCTTATTGATTGAGGACCGTTATTTCCAGTCTAGCTGGGTCACTATGAATCCTAGCCCTGCCCTCCAAAATGTCTGCAACTATACCCAACTCAGTGTCATCCACAAATGTTCTAAGTGTGCATTTAATCCCATCATCTAAAACAATAATGAAGGTGTTGAATGATACTGGACTCTGAACAAACCCCTGGGGAACCTCAGTTGATAATGGGATCAACATCTCCGCCAAAGAAGTTTAATTTTCTTTAGAAGAGATGTATATCCCAGATGACCACACTACTATGCGACAGAAAAACAGAAGACAATCACCTAGAACAGGAGTGTCAAAGATGTCATTTGGCCCCCCATGCTGCCCCTGGGTCTGAGGTGACACATACAGTACTGCTGGACTGGCCTTACACACAGGGCCCAAGACAAACAACATGTTGTGCCCAGTCTAGGATCCTCACTATATGCAGCACCTGTTCTGGGATATACAACTGCCTACGGTGTCCACTCTAGCTGATTTGAGACCCAAGCTGCATGGCTTGTCCCAAAGCAGCTAAAGTGGGCACTATGATGCAGTCCCAGACTGGTAGGGGGGATGGGAAGAGGGAAGGGATGAGGCATGTCGCAAACACTGGATTCATCATCAGGTGGGAGGGGGCATGGACCAAATCCAGCCCATGGACTGGCCTAACATCATTCACCCAGCCCCAAGTTTGACACCCTTAACATAGCACATGGGAGATCCAGAGGAAAAAAGTTCCACCTTTGACCCTCACTTTCCCATGTGTCGGGTGAGTGCCATAACCAGGGGACTGGCTATCCTAATTCCATGTCTCTCTTTTCCAAAGATCTTGATTCTGTCCCAAGAGGAAACTGTTGTTTCCAAATGGGAAAAATTTCAGAAATCCTGAAGTTCCACTGGATGGGAAAAACAGCTTCCTTCCCAGCTGTAGTGGAGAGGGAAATTTTCTAGAAAAAATCTAAAAGCAGTTAGCAAGCAAACCTGACTAAACACTCACTAGGAAGATCAGCTGAACAGCTATAAGCTGAACAGGACTCCAAACATTGCTGACGTTGTTTTACAACAGTTTTCTCAATTACCTCCCTCAAAAACAAAGCTCTCAGCCTGAGCAACAATAAATACCATGCATTGACTGGGTTCTTTAAGGCATTAGCAACATCTGTCATTTCTGGTTGCCCTCTAAGCCCTTTTCTGGTCACATTTTCAGCTGGCAGCCAAAGCCATGCTCCCAGCTCACCTGTACTTTTGCATCTACAGCCAGCAGCAAAGGAAAACTGATGGGGATTGTCAGACTGAAGTCAGTTTCCATTACCATCAAATACAGCACTAGTATCCTGCTAGCCATCCCTCCCCGCACCCCCAGCAATTTGATGGGCTGTTTTGCTGGCTCCTCAGACGGTAAAACAAAAACTAGCAGAAAAGATAGAAGACAAAAATAGGAAAAACTGAAATATAGGAGAAAAGGAAAGCAGCATAGGAACATAGATAAAGAGAAGCTAGGAGATGTTAGCCTTAGCTGCACTAAAAACAATGATCCACTGTCATAAGCCCAAGCTATACTCTCACATGGAAAAAAATTAAGATCTACCTTTTTAAATGGACTGCTAATTCCTGGATCTGTTAAAAAACACCTAGAGCAGTGGTGCTCAACCTTTTGGCCCCAGAGGCCAGATGAGCAGTATGGGGCTAGATTAGGCCCCACTCACCTGGTTCAGGTTCCCACCTGGACCCACACACCCAGATAAGGCCCCAAAAGGCCTTGGCCGACTCCCACATGCCAGGATAACGCCCTAGAGCCACCCCCATATTTACCTGATCGAGCATACAGGTCCAGCCTGTGGAAGTGTCACTACTCTCCTGCCACCAAATTTCTAGACCTGTGGGGAGCCCCACAAGCTAGATAACATGGCACCAGGGGCTAGATCTGGCTCATAGGTTGAGCACCTCTGGTCTAGAGCTCTGAGTGCTCGGAGCCTTTGGAGGCACTGGGTGACCTCTCTCACTCTCGGACCAAATACCAATAAGCTCACTGTACTACAGTTCCTTTCCCTATCTACAATTTATTTGGAGCTCCCAGAGGGAAATGTAGCTGACAAGTCAGTTTTAGTCTTCAGTGCAGTTACAGGCTTTGGTTCTATAACCCTGGACTGACCACCCTTCATCCCACTTACTAACCTGGGGTTTGTTACAAAACTAGTTTCTTTTGTGCTTTTAACTGCATGCTGGTAGGTGAAATCAATCAAGCTGTTGCCCTCCCTGTAGGCACTGTGATGTGGGTTGATTTCAGTGCACTACGGGTCATTTTTGCATTTGTGCTTATTTTTCTTCAGCACTTGGCACATTCACAGCTTCAATACGTTGCTGATGTGATCTTCAGCTTGGCAAGTTCTTCCTGGCTTGTCGACAGGTGATGACTGCTGCCTTTTTTTAAAGGATCCAAATGTACATGAGCCCACACTCTAACAGTTAGAAAGCCATTCTGAGGGGCATAAGGAAGAAGGCCCTTGTGGGTAGCCGTCTAGAAATCAGACTCCCCCCAGGTGCAAAGAGCAGTACACCTTAGAGAAGAACAAGACATACTTATAGTAGGTTTTCTTACATTTAAATACATTTTTTTTCCAAAAAAGTTTTGCTCAAAATAAAGTATATTAATAAAGTGGTTGGTCACCAATTACCACAACCATTGTCTTGAAGGAAACAGAATTGCTGGTATGTGGCTCGGAGTTGCTAATCAGGTTTGCCCTTCAGGGACAAATTTGCCAGCAAATTCATTTGGTAAGATAACCTGTAGGATGAAGTGCTTGACTTTAGGAAGGCTAACTTCAGTGTGCTTAGGAGCCTAGCCAATAACACACTGCTGGATAAGAGTGTGAGTGAGATGGTAGTCCAGGAAGGGTGGTCGTTCCTAAAGGAAGTGATCCTTTGGGTACAGAGGGAGACTATTCCAGTATGAGGGAAAAGGGGGAAAGGAGCCAAAAAATGTCCTTGACTAAACAGGGAAATCCAGGGGAGCCTGAGGGCAAAAAAAGAAGGCATACAGGTAGTGAAAGCAAGGGGAAGCTACCAAGGACAAGTATACCTACTCAGCCCGCACTTGCAGGGAGGCAGTTAGAAAAGCCAAAGCAACTACACAGCTGAGGCTGGCAACACAAATTAAAGACAACAAAAAGTATTTTTATAGGTATGCAGAAAGTAAAAGGAAGGCACAAGGCAGCATAGGACCCCTACTGAACAAGAAGGAGCAATTAGTGACAGAGAGAGGGGATAAGGCTGAGCTATTCAATGAGTTTTTTGCCTCGGTGTTCCTGAACAGAGGTCAAGATAAGTCTCCTAATAGGTTATTAGATGAGCATCAGAGGGACAACAGCCCACTAACTGTTGCATTGACTTGGTGCAGAGTCACTTGGATGTGTCCAAGTCAGCGGGCCCGGATGAGCTGCATCCAAGAGTACTCAAGAAACTGGCCGGTGTCATAGCAGAACCAGTGGCACAGCTGTCTGAGTGCTTGTGGTGCTCGGGTCAGGTCCTGGGGCACTGGAAAAGGGCCAATGTGGTTCCTATTTTCAAGAAGGGGAGGAAGAAGGATCCAAGTAATTATAGGCCAGTCAGTCTCACCCCCATTCTTGGAAAGGTCTTTGAAAAAATTATGAAGGATCATATCTGTGGGAGTCCAGTGGGAAAAATAATGCAGCAGGGAAACCATCATGGATTCGTAGCAGGTAGGTCATGCCTGACCAATCTGGTTTTGTTTTATGACAGGGTTACAAAATGCTTAGATGCAGGAGTAGACGTGGATGTTGTTTTCTTGGATTTTAGCAAGGCCTTCAATACAGTATCTCATTCCATTCTCATAAATAAATCAAGAGGCTGTGACACAGATGTGCACATGTTCTGGTGGGTGCCAAATTGACTTAGCGGTCGCAGTCAGACAGTGGTAGTAGATAGGTCGGTATCAACCTGAAAGGATATGCATAGTGGGGGCCCCGCAGGGTTCAGTCCTTGGACCTGTACTCTTCAATATCTTCATCAGTGACTTGGATGTGGGTGTGAAGTATACTCTGTCCAAGTTTGTGGAGGATACTAAATTGTGGGGTGAAGTTCACACTCCGGAGGGTAGGGAATGATTGCAGGCAGACCTGGACAGTTTAGAAATGTGGGCAGTACACAATAGGATGCAGTACAACAAGGACAAGTGCAAAGTGCTACACCTCAGGTGCAAAAATATCCAGCACATCTACTAGCTGGGAAGTGACCCTCTCAGCAGCACAGGAGCGGAAAAGGATCTCAGAGTCATAGTGGACTCCAAGATGAACATGAGTCCTCGTTGTGATGAAATCATCAGCAAAGCTAACCACACTGTATTATACGTCAGCAGATGCATGACAAATAGAACCAACAAGATGATACTTCCCCTCTATGCGGCATTGGCTAGGCTGCATTTGGAGTACTGCGTCCAGTTTTGGGCGCCATACTTCAAGAAGGATGTTGATAGACACAAGAGGGTCCAGGAGGGCCACTCATATGGCTAGGGGCTTACAGAACAAGCCCTATAAGGACAGACTGAGGGACCTAGACCTTTTTAGTCTCCACAAGAGAAGACTGAGAGGTGATCTTGTGGCCACCTACAAATTCAATGGGGGGGGCGCAGCAAGGGATCAGAGATGCTCTGTTCACCAGGGTGCCTCTTGGAGTAAAAAGGAACAATGGTCACAAATTGACAGAGAGCTGATTTAGGCTAGATATAAGGAAAAACTTCTTCATGGTAAGGATGGCCAAAATTTGGAATCGGCTTCCAAGGGAGGTGGTGCTCTCCCCTATCTTGGGGGTCTTTAAGAGAAGGCTGGATAGCCATCTGGCTAGGGTCATCTAACCCCAGCACTCTTTCCTGCCTAGGCAGGGGGTCAGACTCAATGATCTCTCGAGGTCCCTTCTCACCCTAGCATCTATGAATCTATGAATGCACTGTTGAGATAAAACTGAAGCCAGAATTCGTTTGTCTTTCAGAATCTTTATTATATGCGACTCAAAAGCTAAAAAAGAATTTATCTTAGCAAAACTAACTTTGCAGACAGAAGCAAGGCTAGTTATTAAAACAAAAAAACCTAGCTGTGTGTTTTTGTTTTTATTTTTAAAGAAGAGCCACACTTTTCAATTGGCTACACATGCAAAGAATTCTTGGAATGACCTGTCTGCAAAGGTTTGACAACACTCATATAACAGTATGATAATATGTTTAGACGTGAAATCTTTAATCAGACTAGTCCGCACAACAAATAATTTCTTGCTTCAATGTATGCTCTAGGCAAGGCCAAAATCTGGTTGGTGTAACTGGGTGCAACCCCACTGACCTTATCTGACTTAACCCATAGCTGAATTTGACCAAAAAGCTTTTAAAAAGAGACAAGCAAGTTATCTCCCTGAACCTTAATTTCTATATGTATGGATACAAACTCCAGAAAAGACAAGTTAGAAGAACTGAAACAATATATTCAAAGCCTTCATTTGCCAGTAAGTAGCCTGTGTCAGATTCCACCTCCCAACCTACAAGGAACAATTGGGCTCACAAAGCTAAGCTTCACTGTTCCTCTTTCTTTCTCTTCTCAAAGCTGGGTGTCATAACCCTTCTCCAGGTGCAGAGCACCATGGCCAAGATGCTATATTTTCACACATACAACACACCAGCGAAAATAATATGCACCTTGCTTTTGAAAGGCAAAATGAAGGGAAAAAAATCTTTCATTGTAGTGAGTAACTGAGTTGCAGCAGGTAGGACACCGAGCCTACTCATTGTTCAGCCCCCTCTGGATAGCTGAAGAGTTTACTTTTTGTTTCACCCAGTAACTCGCTCTTCCCGTATTTTTTGCGTACAAGGAATCTCCAATTTCCAGCAGCCTTTTT
>NW_017729005.1:10408316-10410048 GCF_001723915.1 Gavialis gangeticus
GGTCCATGTTGTACATGAGAAAACATGGTTTTATGGACCGTTTCGATGCCCTGGAATTTTCTCCAGTAAACAGTTCTTTTTAAATTAAAAAGGATACATTTTAATAAAACCTCAGATCTGGGTCACTATTTGCAAGAATGTTTAGACTTCAGGCAAACAGAGGCGACGTATATTGCACTATAAAATTTCTCCTTGAAGATAACAAGAGGATTGAAATTACTCTTTGCATTTATTGCGTTTTAATCATAAGTGATCAAATGTAGTAGCTAAATTGTGCAGAAGTTGTTAAGTGGGTGACTTGCAAATCTCATTTACCCCTTATCTTAACTCTCTGTCTTACAGCTCTATTTGTCTCTCCGACATTTTCAGAATGCTTGACTAACTCAACTTAACATGGTTAAATTGAAAACCTGTTAAGATCACCACTGTCCTTTGCCTATGTCAGGCTCTAAGCCAAAGGGATGAACCTTATGCCCCTTCTGTTATATTCTTCCATATCCAAACCTCCTCCAAATCTTGGGATTTTCTTCATCATATTTTTAGTATCTAGTACCTACTCTTATCTAAGTCCTGTTTCCAATCTTGATCACTGCACCCTTCTCTGTGTTGTCCAGGACCCCAACTTGATCCACATCTTTGTTTACCTAAAATATACCTGGACCACAAAGCTAACTAATACTTCTTTCTGATTGTTCAATCTTATGAAATATTTCCAGTAGTGCTTCCAAATATTATATAATTTCTTCCTCTACTTACCTGAGATTACATCATACCTCATTTGCTGATGGGCTGATGATGCAAAAATTGGTGTTTTGTACACATTTCTCCCTCATGGATTCACACTGCCTTCTTTCACACCCCTATTCTTCCAGCACTAGGCTACAAAGCCACCATCATCCTCCCAATTTAATCCCCCTCTAAAGATTCTGATAAAAATAGATTTTTTTAAATATTAGGTACAGGGAAAGTTTTAAAAAAATGAAACCACTGGACCAAACAACTTGATTTGTAGCACAGAATCCCTTTCTCCTAGACTTTAGCTACGTTCTATATTTTTAGCTATAAAATCCTTATAGCAAAGACTGTCTTTCTTTATGACTATACAATGCCTAGTACATTTTGGACACTACCACAATATAAATAAGAGAGGTAAGTGTTTCTTCAGAAAACACAGGCAACTAAAACTCAGCTTCTTAACAGCTTGACTTAGGTTTCAAGGTTAATGGAAGAAGTTCTCTTGAAAATTATGAAGGCTATATCCTAGGTATAAACTGCTAGTCCTTAAGATCAGAAGGGGTCAGGCCCTAGACCTAGAAATTACCATCACAAAGATGGCACAGAAAGAGTCGAGTGAAAATGGAGAATACATCATGAACTGAAGCAACCACACACAGAGAGCCAGTCTTTCTTTTATCTTTAATGGAAAGTGTGTTTGAAAAAAATTACTGCAACTGTAACAGCTGCAAGAAACTTCCATTAAAAACAAAACACTTGTTGTATTTAGAAGGTGTGCCAATGAGAGGGGCCAAATAAAATTTCAAGCACTCTAGGAAGCTAGACAAAAATCGACTGGAGATTGTGTATTCAGTCTAATAAATAATAGCTAGGTATTAGATAAGTATATATTAAAATACAGTATTTTGTCCTTTCACTAGAAAAGTATGTAAAGAAATAAATACGATCCCTCTCTCTATCATTTTTTTTTTTTTTTTTTTTTTTTTAAAGAGGGGAC
>NW_017729005.1:10410059-10411132 GCF_001723915.1 Gavialis gangeticus
TTTTTTTTTTTTTTTTTTTTTAAAGAGAGGACCAAGTACACAGCTAATATATATGGTTATAAAAACATAACCAGAGTCAAATCCTCTGCTACTTCACCAACATGTTAACAGAGAAATCAAAGCCCTCATGCAACACTTAAACTGAGGATTTTCTGCTTTGTCTCAACCAACACATTTTAGAACTGCAAAAACTCAAAAACTAAACAATACTCCCAATGGAGTTTTTCCAAGAGCTTTAAGCTTACAAATATTCTACACTTCTGAAGAGCAGTTGCTTCAGTCACTTTTTTCTTCTTTTTCGTCTTCAAGCCTTAAAAAACCCTATATAGTTAACAAGATTAAAAAGTTCTGATCTACACACTTTTTATGTTGTTTAACCAAACAGTTCAGTTTAATGTCTTCTCTCCAGTCCAGCAAAGAGAATCAATTTTCTTTCCTATTAAAATGGATGCTAATCAATCTGTACCAGGCTCTTAATAAGGGTAAGGAGGACAATATTTAGTAATACAAAATTTACTTAATATGTTTATTGCCTTACAAATAGCCCTTAAAAATGTCTTTTCTCTACTGCCTGCAGCTACAAGTTTAAAACTGTTACTTCTAGAGACTAAGAAAATCTACATTTCCTCCTCTGCCAATGGTAAAATATGAAATAAAATTAGGGCAAAGTTGGCTGCAAAGCACTTGCTGGTATTTTGTGGCTGTCTGTCTGGCAGCAAGATGCAGCACCTGATTTCTAGCTGCTAAACTCAAAAAAAAAAACAGGTAAAGATTAAATTAACACATTTTTTCCATATAAACAATTGCTGTAGTTCCCACAAGAAATTTAGGCAAGTGGGACCAAAAATCGCTGGTCAACATTATTATTAAAAAGGAGGGGAAGTGGTCCACAAGACAGTGGCAGTTATGTTAAAAACTTAGTACCTGTATACATGATTACAACTCAGGAATATAACAGAAGCATCTTTATTCAGTCCTTGTTGTTTTGTGAATACATGTAGTGTTAACTCTCAAGCACTTAGATCAGGGGTGCACAATTATTTCAGTTGGAGGGCTGCTTAATGAGTTTTGGT
>NW_017729005.1:10411143-10421416 GCF_001723915.1 Gavialis gangeticus
AAAAAAAAAAACAGGTAAAGATTAAATTAACACATTTTTTCCATATAAACAATTGCTGTAGTTCCCACAAGAAATTTAGGCAAGTGGGACCAAAAATCGCTGGTCAACATTATTATTAAAAAGGAGGGGAAGTGGTCCACAAGACAGTGGCAGTTATGTTAAAAACTTAGTACCTGTATACATGATTACAACTCAGGAATATAACAGAAGCATCTTTATTCAGTCCTTGTTGTTTTGTGAATACATGTAGTGTTAACTCTCAAGCACTTAGATCAGGGGTGCACAATTATTTCAGTTGGAGGGCTGCTTAATGAGTTTTGGTGAATTGTCGAGGGCCACAAGGGTAGCCCCGCCCCATGACAGGTGCCCTGCTCTCTGTTCACCATCTTGGGAATGGAAGTCCCACTGCTAACCTCTGACCTTTGCCACCAGAAGTCCCTTCCCTTGCACCCAGAAGGACTCATTCCTTTTGTGAAGGGGGTTTCCCATCTTGGAATGGGAAAAAACCAAATTCTAAACTAAAAAAAACCAAAACAAACATCTACAATAAAATATTTTCACTTTACTTCAAAAAATATTGTTGTCCTGATTTGTGTGCATGTGTGTTATATATATATAAAGGTGAATGCATAATATCTCAAAATGAAGTCTCTCTCTTGTATATAGTGTGAAGGCACGGAGTATGGAGAGGTGTGGACGGTATGGAGTTTGTGGGGTGTTGAGAGTGTATGTGGGGTGTTTGTGCATGTGTGTGGGATCTGGGGAAACTACACAAAACTACAAAGTCAAGGACTCAAAAGCTAAGAACTGTCAGAATTAAGGTTGCTGTCCAGACTTAATTTGGCCCTCATGCAAATGCATCATTATACAAATAGTAATTACATGATCATATACTACTTTTCCCTCGCGATTCCAACCTAATTTAGCACCCAGAATAAACTGTTAATTCTATCTGCAACAATTCAAAATTTCCTGCCACATGGTTTAAAATGTGGTCCCCTTAAGGTTTACTAACTGCATTTTATTCAAACCCTGCTCTAGTAACAACATTGTTATTTTCCCCCCAGTCTTTTCTACTGTGCTCATTACTACAGTAGCCGAGTACAGGTTTCCCTTGCTTCATGTGGGTTCTGTATATATGAATTCGCTCTTATACGATGACCTTTTTATACCAGAAATTTGTTATATGCGAGGTAAATTTACTCATATGCAGTTGGTGTAGTGGAAGCCTGCAGTCACCTGCTTTGCGTGGTGCACTGTGGGAGTGACATGCACCAAAATATAGTCTCCTGTGTGGATCTGTGCTCCTCTCTCATTGTCTGTGACATGTTTCTGTAGTTGCCATCCCTATTATGATACTGCCCTGTGCTTGTGGGTAATGTCTGCTGTTGGCGAGTACCAAAATGATCTTGTAAAAGTGGTTGAAATGGGTCTGGGGGTTAGAACAACTGAGGTCTTGGAATGTATGCACACCTATTTGTTACACTGTAAAGTAGGTTCCCTTTAGGCGAATTAGAGTTATGCACCGTTTTCCAGGAATGCATGTACACCATAAAGCGAGGGAAACCTGTATTTTATTTTCAGAACAGTCCTGTGAAGGGAATAGATAATAACATCTCCTTTTGATAGACAGGGAAATAATGAACAGCTTAAGCTCAAAAATTTTCCACTAATTTTAGGTACCCGTTTTGTAACAGCTCGGACTGCTTAATGTATGGCTCAGCACACCTGAACTTCAGTTTCAAATGTTGCTGACGGGCTAAGCCAGGAGTGAGCCTGCAGGCCACATAAGGAACTTTGGGCAGCTGTTACAGGCCAGCTCAGCATGCCCCTGCCCTGCACAACAGATCACCGAACCTCTGTGTATGCGATGGGGCCATGGGTGGCCAGGGAGCTTGTGTGGGTGTGGGGGGGCAGGCGGCAGCTTCAGCAGGGGCAGCTCAGCTGGGGCCCTCCACCACCACCAGCACTGCCTCCATGCCACCCTTCTACCTTGGGAGGGTCTGGAATTTTGAGTTTTTCTGTGCATAAATTTTGAGGTTTTAGCTGTGATTAATTGCAACTAATTAAGAATACATTTTTTAAATCATTTGACAGAAGTAATATTAATATCTTTGGATGCCATTTTCAATCTTAAATACCACAATTTTTCTGAATGCTCGTTCAATATAGTACAAATACATATACTGCTAACTTACACATATCCTACTAGATTTTAACTAATCACTTGACTATAGTAGACAGACTACTTTTGAACAAACTGAATTGGGTTATAAGTTACAAATTATAAAGAACAGGCATTACTGAGAGAATTTATCATTGGCAAAAACTCTTCTTTAGTAGACATTGCAAAGAATTAAAATAGTGGATTGAATTAACAAACCAAAATTTTTAAAAATGCCAAGGATTTCAATGAAATTTTTAGAGAATTAAATATTTTGATAAAATTATGCAAACTAAAAGTATATATTTTATGTGCATAGAGTTATTTTCATTAATATGAACAGAACATACCAGATAAAATAAGTAGTTCAATAATTTCTGCATCTCCCAGATAGGCAGCAGCATGTAAAGGGGTCCTTTTTTCATTATCCTGTGATAAGAGGGTGGAAAAAAAGGGTGTTTTATTTAAAATAAAATTATTCATTAACATTCTATATAAATTATGAAAATATTACAGCATGTAATTCCATCTTCCAAATTTTACATTTATATTTTAAGAAATAAAAAAATTAAAGCCAAAGAGATAATTGAGTTAATTACATTTACCTAGATGGGAAAAAGTGGGATCTTACTAAGTAGCCAGCTCAAACCAATAAAATTCATTCAGTACCAGTTTGAAGGGGTCAGGGAGGGTGAGGGAGAGAATTTATGACGAACTGAGGTTTTTCTGTATCAATACCCTGAGTAGCAACAAGTGCAATGTTTTCCCCAAAAATTTCAGATACCCTTTCAAAGCTACATATTATCCTAGCCACAAATTTAACAGAAAATGAAAAAGGAATATAACATAGAAAAATAAGATCAACAAAAACATGATATTAAAATAATTCATCCACTTTTGTTTACCGCACATGAGCAAAGAAAAGCCAGATATATGAACATGACTGATAAATTTATTTTGCCAACACAGCCAAAGCTTTCCAGGAATAGGAACGAGGACTGGGGGACATAGGCACGAAGTGCATGGTTGACAGCCCAGAGGTTGCAAGTTCAAGGACATAGCAGAAGCACTCACAACAAATCTACAAATTGTGCTAAATACCTTGTCACAAGGACATGAGAAGGAAGGAGCAGGAAGAACATAGATTCTTTTTGAATAACTCAGGTGGGGTTAGTAAAAGCCACAAATATTATTTTCATATGTGCATTCTAAAGACAACAGCTCAACTGAATGGATAAAGAAAACATTCACTTCCAGAAGGGAGACACAGAGGGTTTTCCAAATCTGGCAAATACTGGATTTTGTTTGTGTGCATCAATGTAAAAGGCAAGTGATGAAGGATCACTTTCACATTATGTTGAATGCTAAAAGACAAATGCATGAGCATAAAACCAGATAATTTGCTTCTATACAGCATACAGCAACGGAACTGCAAAGAAACTTGGTTTCACTAGAGAAAAAGGTTGATCACCTTGAAATGTGCTGGTTTTTAGAACACATTTTATACAAGTTACTCATGGATTGTTTAGATTTTTCAGTGAAGCCCCAAATACGCTTAAAAGAGCGAGTGTAAATTCTTTGGGGTTTTTCCCTTAAACATGTAACAAAACATTTCTAACAGATAAAGCATTGTTTGATTATAATGGTCAGTAAAATATGTTTAAATTTAAGTGACATCACATGAACAATTTATTGTACAAAAAAAAAAGTCCTACCCTTTTCCAGTGCAATAAAAGGTAAAAGTATAAGATTATTCCTGGATTCCAACTTAGCGAATACTGGCACACAAAACAGCATTTTCAATTGTGCTGTAGTTTTACAAAATTTTCTTGCAGTTGTTTTCAAAAAGCACATTACTTCTTTAGATGAAATGAATCCCAAAGTGATTTCAGTTACTCATCTCTGCCCAAATACTGTCTTTATTTTTAAAGTGGTCTAAAGAAATGGGTAATAAAAGGGAGGTCACACATTAGGGGCTACTACCAAAAGATAAAATTCAGCAACTGAAAATACTTAAGATTTGCTGAAGCTATTTAGCAGCATGTTAAATGCACTGTGTAAGATTATACTAAGAGTAGCAATGTTAGAATTATACAGCCAAGAAGATGCATCTTTAGCAAGGAAAAAGGCAGATTCAAGTTTCAAGAGAATTTACTGGGTAAGTATGGCATTTGCTATATATTTAAAAATTAGGTTTTCAACATTAACATTACCCCCCACCCCCAATGATTTCAAAACTGACTTGAGCAGATACTATAAGCCTGGCACTGATGTAAACCCCAAAATATATCTTTTTATGGGATTTCTTCAAACCCCATTTCCTAGAATCATTTTGTTAACAGACCTGGACAGAGGAGTTCACTTCAAATAGATTTTTTGTTTAAAAAAAATAAACTCAATTCTGTGCCCTGTGTGTAGGGCCCTACCAGATTCATGGTGGAAGTGGGCTGTGCTACAGCTCCTTTAATCTTGCAGGTTCCCCCATGTGTTGTGTCCCTTGCCACTGATTGGTGGAGGGCCCCCACGTGTGGTTTGCTCCTGATCGGCAGTGAAAACTACGGTTTTAAACTTGGCACTGTTTTTGTCTCCCTGCCGATCCGCAGTAAGCAGTGGGGCTGCCGGGGGCCCTCAGACAACCAACGGCAGAGAGACAAAAATGGCACCAAATTTAAAACTGTGGTTTTCACTTCCCTGCCGATCAGGAGCGACCTGCATGTGGGGCCCCTCCACCAATCAGCTGGAAGGGAGAAGGGGGTGGTGCACAGGGGAACCTGCAAGATTAAAGGAGCTACAGCACAGCCCACTGAATCCGGCAGGGCCCTAATTATGTGAATCCAAAATGTCTGTTGTGAAATCTCTCTGGGATCCAATATGGCAGGCTATTGAGGACCTCAGTGCTTTCAACATCCATCACTCCACGGTGGCACATTCCACCTAATGGATAATTCTGTTTCCAAGTCTGTAGCCAGCTATCTTACAGCTTCCAGCCTTACTGCAGCAGAACCGGGAACCTGGAAGCCCTGGCTCTAATGAGGCTTTTGATAAAGAGCTGAAACTCTTTGCCTGGAAGTCTTGAGTCAGGCTTCCAATTTCTGCAGCTATGGTAGCCCCACCATACTGACTGCTCAAGGCTGGGGACTCCAGGACTTCCAATCTTTTCTACCAGTTCAAGAGTCACTTCTTCCAGAAGAATCTGGAAGGCCTTGGGTTACTAGCTTAGCACAGACTGCATAGCAGTACTTCTCTGGAGCCACAATCCCTGGAAGCTATTGAATGATATTGATACTTTTCTCCATTTAACTGCTGCGCATAGGAAACAAGACTATTGAATTTCCTTTAGGGCCCAGAGAATGTTTCACTGGGAATTTTTAGTTCTTAATCAATTTTGAAACTTACACTTTTGGTCTGAATAGGACTGAAACAAATATTTCCAAAACTTATTGTGAACTGAAAATCCTGCATTTCATTCATCTTAAGTTATTACAAAAGAATTGCAGCTTCAGACTGGTTGGTGTGGGGGGCTTGAAAACATTGAATCTTAAAGGCTCTAACAAACAAATAAAACAACAGTAATAAGAAACCCAGAAGGAAAGTAAAGAGAACACTCAAATATTATGTTTTTAGGTCAAATTCATGATTTTCAAAGCCTCTCTCATGATTTTTTAATACTTGACAATAATGAGACTATGAAAGGACAGTGCATCCTATTTATTCTTCAAAGTAAAAGTTTTGTTACAACAAGTCTTTCAATGCTATTGTCAAACATCACTTAACCTGTATTTTCTGCTATCTGACTGGTTAATTAAGTATTGGAACACCTTATATTCCTGGCAAAAATTGGTTTAAAATATTTAACATTTGACTTAAAAGGTTTTTGCATCTCCTTATGAACTGCCGTGGCATTAATAGGCCCAGTTTCTGTCATAAGAAGTATATTCCTGAAAGTATTTGTGAACATTCCTTTTCTCTCTATTAATTTGACACTTCAGCCTTCCTCTTTTAGTATACTATTCTTACTCCAGATTGATAATTAGCTTATCTTTTTGGAAGCATCTTTTGCTGCCACACCACATAGTATCTTACAAAATTAAGATGATGATAAAGTGCTGAAAAATAGAACCAAGAGAAAACAGTAGCTTTTTATGCTCCATTTCTGTAATGCTTTGTTTCTATAAAGTGTAGAAACATGTAATATTATTAATCAGCTTACATTTCAACTAGTTTATTTATAATAATTCCTATGTTTACAATTTGCATAAAAATTAAACAATCAAGCTATTTTGAATTTTATAAGTCTGCTCCTGAAAAGGATGGCACTGTTTTAGTTACTTTCCAAGGCCTGATTCTTAATACTTTTTAACCAGTTACACATTTCAGTACTTTTCTCCCCTTGCAATTCCAAATCATAATACATGATCATCACAGCATATTACTACATATTCTGTTTTCCCAAACAACAAATTTATAAAAAAAATTATACAATATTCCTGACACATTACAGCCACTTATTTGCCAAGACAATGCTAGGAATTCTTTTATGACATCTGTCTTGTAAGGTAAAAAAAAATCTTTGTTTCTTGAACACATACTTTCACATACAGAATACTGGAAAAGCCTCCATATCAAAAGCCTAACTTTCAAACTGAGCTTCCAGGAGCTGCAGAGTTTAGGCATTCAGTTCTATGTTTGGATCAATGAGTAATTAAGTTATGCTCAAAAACCATAAATGATCACACCTGATAAACCACCTGACTAAAAATTGGCCTCACTACTATCACTAACTGGAATTAGAACAAGAGGACAAACATTTGGAATTTTACCCCAAATAGCTAATTTCAAGTTACCTCATGATAAGTGTCATTTGACTGCTACTACCCTTTGGCACCATTTTCTAAAGATGAAAACAACCTTTTTTAAATGAGTACATTCATAATCTTTGCTACTTTGCTAATGATTAATTATTCCTACTGCTGAATTTAAAGCTCTAAAAAAAATAACTAGTTTTAACTATTTCTCTCTAAATTCAGTCAGAATCTTTAAAACAGTAATTTCTCTACTTTCTATGTTAGGAAAAAAAATTAAAAGATCTACAAATTACCAAATACCTTAAGAGACTACAACTGTAATCCCTGGTAGTGCGAGCAACTCTGTTTAGATAGACGACATCCTGAAAAATCAGGGCTTGCTAGATCAGAGAAACCTATACTAACCCGTTTTGTATAATTATTTTATTTGTGATGAACACTTGATATTTAAATTGTATTCGTATATACTACTCATTTTAAACGGAGCTTAATTAAGCCCAGGGAAATTCTCAAATAACCCAAGTGCACAATTTTTGGAGCACTGTTATTATGTCACTAGGACACGAACTAACTTTCTAAACTGACAAGTAAAATTATAACTGAAACATGTAGCTAGATTAAGCACATAGTTATGATTTGACTTAAAAAGGGAGCAACTTGTATTAGAGTTGCTCTTAGCAACTGGGGTGCTAACAGAACTTAGCAAAGGTGGCTTCTGGGTTTGGTGTCATAAGAAACCCAGAAACAAGCCTTGAAAACACAGGAATTGCTTTCTTGTGCTAACAGGAGCCCACGTAAACAAAATTCCCTGTAAACAAAATTGAAATTGGTGCTAAGCCTATACCAGAGCCCTCTGGCAGCTGCCAGTAAATTTCATTTGTGACAGTTCTAGTCAGAATATGCATGGCTAAGAGTTCATACCCCATATCAGATCTAGTTTCAGTCTTTTCTCAAACTGTGTCTAGGTTCAATCTCTTTTTAAAGGTTATTCTGCATATTTGACAGTTGCAGGAAAACACTTAACAGATCAAGCCAAACCTCAGACATAAGAAATTGTTTGAAGAAAAAGATCATGATTAGTATTTTACACAGACTAACACTACTGCAGAAAGTTCTGATCCATTACAATACCTCATGGTATTTGAGCAAAATAAAGTTGGCATAACTATATTTTGTAAACACTTGCTTTGTATTTCATAGAGAACATGCTAAACTAAGATCTTGTTCCTACTACTACAGAACTCATACTTAGCAACTGTATTTCAGGATACTCTTTCCTATTTATGCAATTGCTATATGGCAACTCAAACTCTGACTTTTTACCAACTAAACCACAAAATTCTGAGAACAGCAGAAGCTTTTATCTCTTCATTCATTACAAAAGCAGCATCTAATTAAGCCCTTAAAAGATCAGAGGCTGTGACATGAGACAGAATGACAGCAAACTGAAAACAAACAGTCTCTCTGGAAACTTTATGTGGGAAAGAGACAGAACTTTTCTACCAAACAGTTGAACACTCAATTTAACAATTTTTTTTAAACTGAAGTTTCTTTTCCTTAAGATACATTATAAATCTGAATGCAACCCTGTCACATTATGCATAAATTTACAGCTAACAAAGTGGATGCACTCTTTACTCTACCTAATGCTACAGGAGTAGGTAGCATTAAAAAGCCTGGCATGTCTCAAATAAGTTATACACATTAAAAACTTGTGTGTATTACACTATTATTCAGAGATCTTGATCAGTATCAAAAGACCCCAATGCCCCATACGTTTAATACAGCAGAAAGACAAGATGCACCAAGTAACAGCCATAAATAAAAAGCAGAAGAGAATAAAGGTAGCAGTGACAGAAAATGACTTACCCTCAACTGAATTCTTTGAGAGGTTGTACTCAGTCTTGATTCCACTCTAGAAACACACAAGTCTCCTACATGCAAGCTTGGAATCCACTGCACCTGACATATGCCTCACTGTGCTCCCATGCAAGAAAATAAAGGGCAAAGAAGCCTCCCCTCAGTTCCTTAGCAATTCAAAACTAAAAGCAGCACAAGAAAACTGTGGATAGAAAGAGGGATTCCTGTTGACAAGAGCAGTTACCATAGGTAACCATAGGTAAAGAAACTTTCTTCCTTCTTCATGCCTCAGTGTGGATCCCTAAACACGTGTCTGACGAGCAGTATTCTCTTATGAAGGTAGGAATGCGGATATCAGCTGCATCATCTGAAGATAGATTGAAGCACTATTCTTGTAGCTAAGTCCTAATGTATATCAAACATGCACCGGAGGTTGCTCCACATAATACAGCATAGGTCCTTGTAAAATATCACTTGGCCTACCTCTCCCGCTGAGCCCCCAAAATCCAACTAGCTTGCAGAATCTCAGAGATAAAACCAGCTATCTGCCTTCATAGTCCTGGGAGGGCCTGCTACAGTCAAAAGCAGAAATGCAGGTAAATCTGAAAGATGTAGTTCTGACATTTGGGCTACGGACAGACATTCAAAAAGCCTGATCCTGAACTGATTCAATTTTTGCAGGTTAGTCTAACTTGGCTAGGCTGAACCGGTTTGAACTCAGACAGACATTCTCTCTGGACTGAGGAAATTCAGGCATGTGACTGCAGTGCCACAGGCTAGAAGCCAGGGGGCACTAGAGGAGCCCTCCCTACCCTTCTGCAGGGAGCTAATCTGAGCAGGGTGTGGACAGACCCCAGCAGGACGGTCTTATTAGGAAGGTGCTCAAGGGGCAAGAGTGTTGCCAGCCACAGGCTAGCACTCTGAAGCAAGGTGGGGGGGGGGAGGAAGTGGGCAGTGCATTGCATCTGTTGATGATATGGAGGTTTTCAATCTTCCTCCCTGCTTTGTCATACTGTCTGCAGCAAACTGACAGGCAAGCAAGCCAGCTGAGGGCTGACAGCGATAACCAAGGATCCTGGTTTTCCATTTCCCACTGAAAAACAGAGAAAACCATGGATTTCCCCTTTTTTAATGACAGAAACCCGTGGATTCCCTGCTTTTGCAAACAGCTCTGTAGCCTAGTTGAGCTCCAGCCTGCAAGAGCTGTTAGAAAACAGGGTGGGAAATCCACAGCCCTGCCCAGAGGGGAAGGGAGGGGCTTGAGGCTCTCAGCCATGGCTAGCTTGGCTCAGCTTCACTCTTCGCTCCTGGAGCCTGAGGTAAGTGGGGCTTGCAGGGGGCTGGGGGGGACAGGACCTGGCCCTGACCCCACTCGAGCAGGCAGTGCAGTGGGGGAGGCGACTCCATGCTGCTTGTGCTGCAGCTGCCTGCTGTTGAGGCAGAG
>NW_017729005.1:10422058-10443039 GCF_001723915.1 Gavialis gangeticus
GGGGGGGGGGGGGGGGGGTGCTGCAGGAGGCTTTTAATTTTAATAATGGATTTCAGGGGTTTTAGCCAAGAATTTGTGACTTCTTAATCAGAGGGAACCAGGATCCCTGGTGCTAACAGTTTTTATCACCTGATTAGCAGAACAATGGTTTCTCTCCTTTACTTCAAAATTCTTAAACAGCTTACGAGCTAAGCTGTTGATTAGCTCCAAAAGCCCTAAGCAGTCACCGTTCTGTCTGCCTGCCCCAGTGAAACTGAAGAGAGACAAAAACATAGACACCTCTTGGCATTAGCTAGCATACCACATGCCTATGGTCCACAGGGCTGGGGTCTATGCTGTGGGAGATGGGAGGGAAAAGGAGGATTTCCTGCTTGAGCAGCCAGGGTGGGGTAGAGCAGGGGGAAGGCAGGCAGGCCCTGCTGTGTCTGCAGTCTCTGCCAGAGCCTTAAACAGCATTAGCCTGCATACTACATGCTGGCTATGGTCTGTGCTGTGGCAGAGGAGAAAGGCATCCCTGCTGAAGCAGTGAGTGGTGAGGGGGTGGGTGTGGGGAGAGGGGCATGGGTAAGCCATCAGATCCTGCTGTGCTTGCAAGTCTCTGCCAGAGCTCTGGCCAGGGAGCAGAGGGGAGGGGCTACCCCTGCTGTGGAGCACAGAGCCCCACCCAGCCCAGAAAGCACGCTGAGATGCTGGGGGACTCTAATTTAACTTAAACCAGCAAGGGGTCTGGGACAAACACTGCATAAACAGGTTTGTCCCAAATCAGTTAAGTCTGATACTACATTCAAGCAGGTTCATCTCAAACAGGTTTCAACCATTTTCAAACTGGTTTATGTGCACTGAACATCTGTCCTGTTAAAGACTTAAACCAGTTTCTGATCACTTAAACCAGTTTGTGTGTAATCTCTGTCCCTAGCCTTGGAGTTTGTAGCTTCATCTGCCAAAGTGTGGAATACAGTGTAGGTGCCAGGTAACCTCATCCTGAAGCTAAGGGTGAAGTGCATCAATACCATCTCTGTTAATGCAGAATGCTTTGGTGAAAGTAGTTTTTAGCATCTTTTTTAAAGGTATCTCCAAAATGGAAATAAGGGTATGGTGCCTGAAAGGCACTTGGGCTCAACTTGTCAGATCTCTCTACTCCAGGATAAGATGAAAGTTTTGTGGATTGCTTAAGTAGATGAAATTTGAGCTTTTTGTCTCAATTTTCAGGTATGGGGTAAGATGTAATGGTGGATGCAGCACTTATCAGGGACATATCTTTCCCAAAGTCAGCAAAGCATCTGCTATGCCAATCAATTAAGGGCATACGATTAAAATGCAAAAGGTAGGATTTAAACCCTGTAAGTTTATGGACTCTGGTTGTGACGAACCATTCACTACTGTACTGCAGGAGTCCCTATGTCCACCCACCCTCTTTTTTGGAACATACAAAACAAGATAATTATAAGGTAAAGAAAGAGAGATTTATTCACAAAACAAAACAAACTCCCAGAAGAGCAGGGGGGTCAGACACTTGCATCCAAAGATGGTGACAAAACTTAGGGACAGTTTGCCACTATTATTTCCTTCATGCCCTTACACAGCTGCATAAAGCAGAAAACAGCAACACAGGAATACACGCCAACTCATGGTGAAAGAAAAATGTGTTGCATTCACTAGCTCCACAGACTCATTTAAGTTTATGCTTTTAAACATTTCTCCGAGTCCATTTTGTTCTGGAATTTAAATTTGTTGCCTAAAGCAAGTCCTTTCCATAGAACTGCACATTGAGTGAAGCACATTAAACCAAGGGGACAAAGTAAATTAGATTTATCTGTATACAGTAAAAACATATGTCATGTTACAGCTGGATAAAATTTAAGAGCCAGGAAAAACTACACAATGAGATTGTTACTTGGAATAAGAAGGTTTGGGTACTCAAGAAAAAGCTATCAAGCAAAACAAACCTAACATTTTGTTCCTAATTAAAATGCCTCAAGAGACATGCCAGTCACATCCATGTTATTAAAGCCAAAAATTTTTGAATACCAAATTAAGCTTTATTTGGAGAAGCACAGATTTTTTTTATTTTTTTTTAGTATTTAGTCATTTGCCAGTAAACATTCTTACTTTTAATGTGTATAGTTGCTCAACTGTAACTTTTAAAGAAAAACTGAAATTACTCTAATTATGCAAAGGAAGTATGTTGCTAAACTGTCCACATTTAAAGAGCTTTGGATTTTTTAAAAACAAAAGTAGGCCAAGCATCAGATGTTTGCCAATGTGCTCTTATCCAATAGGTTTCCAGTAATTAAACCTCTGTCAAATTGTTTTATTAAATACAGATAAAAGGGGGAAATAATTTCATGCGTTTCCTCTAGCTTGTACATAGAATCTCATACTTCACATAAACTAAAGAAATGCCATCTTTTTGGATTTACTGAAGGCTAAACATTTGTACCTAACTTTCAGTTTTTACAGCATTTTCATCTAGACTTTATGTCATTAGTAAGCTAAGGAAATACAGTCGAGATGGAAGTACTGTATGGTAGATACATAATTGGTTGGATAATCATGTTTAATGAGTGGTCATCAATGGCTCAATGTTTAGTTGGGATGAGGTACTGAATGAGTCTTCCTAGGGGGCTTAGCATATACTGAGTCCAGTAATGTTTAATATCTTCATTAATGATTTGGAGGATGGGACTGAGTCACATTCAGCAAATTTGCAGGTAACACCAAGTTGGGTGGAGTTGCAGACACTCTGGAAGGCACAACTAGGATTCAGAAAGATTGTGATGAACTGGAGAAATGGTCCACCATGAACCAAATGAAATCCAACAAGGACAAGTGCAAAATCTTACACCTGGGAGGAATAACTGCATGCCCAAACACAGACTGGGGAATGAGTGGCAAGGCTGCAGCACAACAAAGAAGGACCCCACGGTTATAGTAAACCATAGGCCGCACATGAGCCAACAGCATGCTCTTGTTGCAGAAACAGGCCAACAGCATGCTGAGCAGAATTAATGGGACTGTCACTTGCAAATCAAGGGAAGCAATTCTCCTGCTCTACTGGGCACTGGTGAAGCTTCATCTTGAAAAGCGTCCAGTTTTGGGTCTCGCACTTGAAGAAAGATGTGGATAAATTAGAACGAGTCCAGTGTGCAATGACAAAAATTATGAGAAGCCTGGAAAGCATGACTATGAGAAAGGATGAAAGAAGTAGGATTATTTTATCTCGAAATGAGAAGATGGAGGGGGTGGGGGGATTTCATTACGGTTTTCAAATACCTGAAGGGTGGTTATATGGGGGATAAAACAGATTATTCTCTGTGGCCAAAGGAGATAAAGACAAGGAATCCTGGTCTTAAACCGTAGGAAGTGAAAATAAAGTTGGATATAAGAGCTTTTTCTCTATGAAGACAATCAAGAATTAGAAGAGGCTGCCCAGAGAGAATCTCCATTGCAGAATCTCCATTCTTGGAACTTTTTAAGAGCAGGTTAGACCGACACTTGACTGGAAAGATTTACTCAGGGACAATCCTACTTTGAGCAGGGCTGGACTAGATGACCTCCTGAGGCCCCATCAAGCCCTGTTAGTCTATGATTCTCTGAATTGTGCTCTGATTTTACAAAATACTTTACAAAGATCTAAATCATTATGCAGTTTCTGGAAACTATTCTACTTTTGTTTTTCAGGTCCTGCAATGAAAATCTCAAAAAGACTTTAGACAGTTTATTATTTTTTTAAATACTTCTCTTCATTTTTAAGTATAACAACTGATAAAATGAAGCAAGGTAACTGCCCTCTGCAACTTTTGAGGCTGAACTGCAACATGAAGTCTGACTAAGAAATCTTGGACTCATTTTCTCCACATGATTCTCAGACTACTTTTAAATAACACAGAATTCAACACAGCAATACAAAGGATATGGAATATCAGTTAAAGTATCAAACTGCTAGAAATAATATTTTATTCCATATAATGTAAAATAGAGTTGTCATGTTTTTAAGACTATTATGGAAACAGGCACATTAACATACCTAAAATGCTTTCCCTTGTCCTTCTTTCCCCTAAATAATAAAAGCAATGCCTTTAAATGTTTAGCTGCCACATACAACACAAAACTCAGCTTTTAAAGTTGAAAGCCAACAAATAAGCCAACTCTGAAATACATTTTCAGTAAAAACAAAAATTTGAAAAAAATTCCAATTATATAGGTCATAATAATCACAGAATTTTCATAATGACAGTACACCGATTCCAGGGACTTTTTTTTTTAAACACATAATACATTATGCACTTGCACAAAGAACAGAATAAAGAATCTTGAATGTCTTTTCTTACTCTAAAATCTAAACTAGAATATCTGAGGACATGAATTAGAAAAAAAAATGAAGAGTGGAAAAGACAGCACAGTACCATTACTGTCTCCATTTCATTAAAAGAGCAGACTACACTAAATCAGGTATGTAGACCTTGTCCTACTTTAAACTGACAAGTTATTTGTGCGTCAATAACACCTTTGTACAGAAAAGCTGTTTTTCTGGTCAGTAATCCATTTTTTTAAAACTGTATTGACTACTGATAGAGCTGTATCTGCCTTGTATTACACACCATGATTTTATAGAAGCAATTTAATGTAAGATGACTGGGTAAAGATTCATTTAATTTTATGACTTCAAATATTTTAAACTTCATGGAGAAAAAAAACCTACTTCTCATGAACAAGTTACAAAAAAAAGACTTCTCTTGGAAAACAGAGTTGTACAGCTGCGTAAATTAAGATGAACTAGCAGGCAAGGATATTTTCATATCTTAGCAGAAATCCTTCCAGTAATGAGTTCCAGTTTTCTATTATGAGACCCTTGCAATACTAAGGATGCCTGACTTGAAGTAAAGCCAGGTGTCTGAGCACTTTAGACACAAGGACCCTAAATGCTGCAAAGGCAAAGACAGACATTACCCCTGGCAGGTAAGAATGAGGGAGAAACAGATGAGAAAATTGATACACCCAATGATGAAGAAAAAACAGCTCAGAAGAGATACCATGGAGAAAAATACCAAATAAGTGCCTACAATGTAAAAGTGGCTAGTACTTTTTGTATTAGCTTTTACTGGACCAATGTATAGCTGTGAGACTTGTTGGACAAACTTTCAGGCATCAAGTGCCTTTTCTCAGGTCTACAGGCGTACAGATTGTAGCCGTGTTGGTCTAAGAACACAAGCAGACATCTTCACTGACTGGCTTTCTTGCATGCATACCAGCCTCTGGCTTCTTTACTATTCATTCCATCCAGGAAGCGCACACACCAACTGCAGAGACTTCCTCAGCCTGATGAAGGGTATTTATACCCAAAAGCTTGCTAAGAATTTTTCCAAACACTTGAATTGGTCTAATAAAAGATATCAAATTTACTCAAAGACCCTTGTCTGCCTTTTCTCAAGTCTGATGCCTGAAAGCAGGTCCAAAAATTCTTCCAAGTATATGGTTGGCACAGCAGAAGATATCAAAAAATCCTCAGTTCTGAACATTTCCCAGACCATCAAACTACAAAAACTGTCCAACCCTACAACAAGGCAAAAATCAGCCAAACCATACAAAATACTGTTGACTAAAAGTGCTTTAAACCCCACAAAATAGGTAGCGGAGTATCCAAAGAAATAAGACAGTTACAACAACATACATCTGTAAAGGAAGACAGTTAAAGTAACACATATAGTATTTATGCATTTTGTATTAAGTTAAAATGGAACAGCTGCTAGAATCAAAGGCACCTCTATACCACTTTGATATTGTTTCATTCAGGTAATATTTTTACCAAGTGAACTAGGGAAGGAGGACAAGCGCAAAAATGACAGGTCTTGAGCAAAAGCAAAAACAGGCAAAAACAATCACCCCTTCGTTGGCTAATCTACTATGATATAGCTTTCCTCTGCCATGATGTACGAGTATGCACATGGTTACCATGTAGCAATTTAGAAGGAGTAAAAACCCCTTTTATCACTAGACAACTGGTTCAACAGTCTACGTCCTTACTGTACACCAAAAACATCTGCAAATAAAGTCAGTGAATGAGTAGCTGAGGCACTGTAAATTCACATCTTAATTAGTTAGATAGGCATTTGTTTCTCATGCAGAAGAGCACGACATTTTTAAGAAGCTGGCTAACAAATATTTGTCTCCGTTTTTCCACCAGGAATGTCCTATGCTTCCACTTCCAACCTGCAGATGCTGGGAAGAGAATCATTAAAACTCAGTAACTCTGTCAGTTGTAAACCAATTGACTCACTACAGCATAACTATTCAAGTTAGACAGCTTAGCTTTAACTTTTCAGACATGTAGTGTTCCTCTCATAAAGCAGAGATGACAATAAACACTGACTGTTACAATTCATATAACAGGGAATTCATAAGGTCACAGGCACACTCCTCAAACTGTCAGCTATAAAGACATTCTTAGTATTAAAATTATACCAGATTCTCAAGAAAAATCTTTTTTAAGAAAACATCATTGAAGTTAAATTTTGAATAACATTTTTCATAGTTACTTAAATCTCTGGCTATATTTCTTGCTTTTCACCCTGGATCAAATCATTGGATATTTGATGCAAAGCTTGCTTATCAGATCTCTGACCACACTGTTAAACAAATACAAGGTACAGTAATATGGCACAGCACACATGGCCATGCCAGCTCTAAAAAAGCCAGCTCCAGTACTGGAACAAATATAGCTGCATTACTGCAGAGCTCTGCTCTCACTAAGTAGTCCTCCTGAAAAGCAGGACACATTACCCTGGACACTTACCAGTACTAAGTCAACTCTGAACAAACTAGACACTAATGCCATGAAGACAATGAATAGTTTCTTATTTTATGTAATTACGGTTCTTCATGGCACGAAGCACATGAGGTCAGAGCCTTTTGAAGAATACCTTCCATTAGGGCTGCACGTGGACAGAATTGCAGACACTGCAGCTGAGCCTACAGCGAAGGGTAGCCTCACCTGCTTCTTTTCTCCATATCTCACAATTTCAAATTAGTGGGAACAGAGAGCAAGTTGTATAATCAGTGTGACAAGTCAGAGAACTCAAGTTATTACAAGGCAAGCTATTGTTCTTTCAATGCCAGTTTTCCAGTCCTGATGACTAGCAAGCAGCTTTCTGAATTCATAAGTGGGTAAGAGAAATCCTACTTATATATCAGCTGAAGAATCACACTACCAAAGCTTAAATTAAAATTAAGCGGCCTGAATTACGGCAAGTGGTAAAAGGTATGAACTGATCTCCATGTTGATGCCCTTCAAATAAGATGCCCAGACTCATGCTGAAATCTACTAAGGGGCCCCCAGCCTTGTCTGATCTCTCCAAGTATTCCCTCAAGCCAGCACAGGCATGTGTGAAGAGGGGAGCCCTAACTCCTTCCAACTCAGAGACCCTAGCCTTATGGTTCCTTGAACCTCCCTAGTTATCTGTGGCCCTTCCACAGGGAACTGCCTTCCTGTTCCACTTGAGAGGGACCTTACCTCTTCAAAGAGTAAAGGACTACAACCCGAGCCCCCAGCAGCAAAACAGACAGCTACTCTGCCATAAAGGCATTTAGCAGGGGCAAAGGCCAGACCAAAAAAACCCATGTTCTCTCCAAAGTCACTTTTAGTCCAGGACACAAGGCCCTGAGCACCCTAAAAGTTACTCAGCTGTCCTCTCTCCAGTGAGCACAACTCTGGGTATCCCAAAGCAGCTCAACTTCTCTTCTGATTCCCTGAAGATGGTTATCTCCTTCCTTCCCTTGAGGTTCATTCTGCACACAGGCAGCCCTGTGTTGTTGTACGAGTCCTATTAACAGCAATATTGTTCAGACCAAAACAACCATTTCCTTTTGGATTGGTTAGCTTAGTTTGTCCCATGGAAAGTTTCTCATTTTGAAATGAAATCTCTAGGACTCATGCAAGATGAGTTCCTCTCCACAGATATCACATCTGTGTATCAGATGAAGAGATCCCAGGTCTAGGAGGAATTATATGGCTATTGTTCTGAGATAGCAGGTTGAACAGAATTAGGAAAATGATCATCTGTGTAACTCTCATATTCAGGCTTGATAAAGCTATCTAGCCCGGACTGGGACTATGAAGATAACAGTCCCTGAATCCCAGCTTCATGAACAGCTCATGAACACTGTGTACTGGTGGATCATTTGTTAAATTTTGCATCCACACAATGAATCATAGGCTGCTGAGAGTTCTCTGGAGTAGAATGTCATATTTGGTGTTCTAACATGTCATGAACAAATCTATCATATCCTTCCTATCCGTTCCCCCAAGTCTGGCATTAGATCTCACAGCCACATACAACATGTAACATTTTACTAACATGAGTGGAATGATTCACTTAACAGACAGATTTCAGAAAAACCAAAAAGGCTAGAGTTGAGTGTCTTGGTAGACACGAGGAATGTACAGCTGCCAGCTGGTAGCACAAGTGCTTGTCGTGGCATCCACCATGACAGCAGTAAGGCAACCAGTGCAGAGTAGTTGCAGCAGCAGTGGGACAAGCAGGGCAAGTGAGGCAACAGATGCAGTTAGGCAAATGACTGCAGGCTAGGTAGCTGCTTGCCATGGCAGAAGCAGAAGCAGTGGTGGGCCAAGAGGACATAGGAAAAGCAAGGGCTGTATTGGCACAACCTTCATTCATCCCTTACTGCTGATCTTTATGTCCACCAGGGCCTCAAATTCTACAGAAGTCAACACCCACCACTAGTCAAGCCTCCAAATTCCCTAGCTTAGTGATAACCCAAAAAGCAGAATAGAGCTGATCTGCAGGCCAGAAGACCATGTTTTATACCCCTGCCTTGCCCCCTTCCTTATCCAGATAATCCCTATTAGGTGTCTGGCTACAGCTTAATTTTTTGTGAAGATGGAGGCAAAGTAACTGTTGAGGAGCTCTGCCTTTTTTCCATCTTCAATTAGGAGTTCCCCCTAGCTTGTTAACAGAGGATGCACAGCTTCCTTTAACTATGCAAGTATGCAAATATCCTTTGCATCTCATGCTGACAGGAGAATGGTCTTCAATAAGGCTTGGGGTATAAAGTCTCAAAGATCTCAATATAGCACTGCAGCACCTCAAGGAATAATGGGCACTTTTACATGTGCTCCAGGGATTGGGGAAAGGCACTTCAGAGAGGCTCTGACAGCCACTCCAAAACATCACAGCTTTGTGTGTATCAGCATCCCTGTGCTTCAAAATGGTGGCAGGGGTTAAATGAGCTTTAGTTCAAGTGTTCCCACTGCCACTTTGAAGCACAGGGACGCTAATACACAAGAGACTGTCCTTTAATTAGAGTGGTTCTCAGAGCTACTCTGATTAAAGTGCCATCCCCACACTGGGCTAGGGAATGCCAGTTTTCCAGTCCTGATGCTAGTCAAATAAGCTTTCGTTCAACCACCCCCACCGCCATTTTGAAGCACAGGGACGCTGATACACAAGACGCAGGAGGCTGCTGGAGCATGGCAACTGCCATGCTCTAGCAGACTCAATTTAAGTCTGCTCTGATGAACTGTGTAATTAGAGCGCATTGGAGCTGCCTCTGTGCTCTTGTAACAGGCATCCAACATGCCCTTTTAATCCGGGAGTGAACTGGAAGGTTTAATAATCAACCCCTGCTCAAATGACAGATCTTTAGTGCCAGATACTTGCAGCCAGGAAGTGGGAAAAATGGTGATGACTCTGCAATAAAACCAGCAACATATTAACCTATTGCCACCCAAAGCTTTACCATCTGTTCTTTGAAGTTATCTTTCAACTGTGCCCTGCTTGTGGGTCCAGAGAGGTACGCACACACGCTCTCCCATATCAGAAAGCTGTACTTCACCAGTACAGAACCTTTGAGGAAGATGAAGAATATGCTTTTTCAACCACAGAAGGTCTAGTTTCTTGGGATCCATATGTTTAGTGTCCTTTGGCAGATTCAACCTTCCCTGTGACTGCCAGTACTATGTTCTCCTGGTAAAAAGAGGATGTAATACTGTTCAAAGTCTTTGGGCAGGACTTGATACATTCTTTCTACCTGCTCTGATTTCAGATGAAGCAAAACCTGAGCTAACCAACAATCCTTCATACTCCCTGTTTACTAGCAGAACAACCCTTGCTGGTGCTGAGAAACTCATTATATTGAATAATTTGCACACATTTTCCTGGATCTGCCAAATCCTGAGAGTATCTTCTGGAGTTTAGAAGTTATCCTTGAATGGCACCTAGGCTGAAGTGGAAATATCTTTGTAGAGAAAAAATACACAATGTTCCAGGACCAATGCTGGTGGGAGGCAGCAGAGCCCTTCTGATTATAGCAAATGAAGACCTTCTGATAAAGAAGTTGCACAGCCACTAGAAAAAGCAGATTTCCACCAAGTTGTCTTTTCTCTGTCTGGAGACATATGAAGCTGAAACTCACCTCTTAGAGCAACTTGTGAAGCTGGTTTCTGACCCTGGGGGAAGGTGCTGTTGAGATCTGAACAGAGGAGTAAGCCAACAACCAGACATTTCTTTTCAGGGGAGAAAAGATCAAAGAAAGAAATGAAGCTGGTACTGGAAACTTTGGCACCAAGCACCTTAGAACTTTCTCAGCAATGAGCCAGGGATCAAGACCTTGAGCTTGGTACACTGAATGGACTGATTTTACAAGACTATAGTGGAGAAACTGAATTTAAAAATATCACCTTGTCTTTTAAAAATACTTCCCCTAGTATCTTGAGCAGGTTAAGTACTTAAATGTCATATCAATTTGATGCGCCTAGGTACTATAATTGATACCTGGGTATTACTATAGATGGATGCTGTGCAAAATCCGGAAAGGAAGGAGGGGGGGACAGGGGAAGAGAAGGACAGAGGATTAATTCTTCCAACATATCTACATAGGTATCAACAACAGTCATCTGCAATTAAAAAAAATTCAGACCATTCAATGAACAGGCTGCATAGCTTTATGTTTTTAAGTCCTCTTCTACATAGAGATTTCACTTTAGCAGAGAAACTGTGCACTACGTAGCTACATTTTAGTGAGGCAGAAGGAAGTATGACTCACTTTCAGAATCACATTAAAAAGGAAATAGGATAGCCGAGACTTCATTACAGAGGATGAGCATATTGCATTAATAAAAATTAACAGGAATTCCACAACTTTATTGAAATGAGATGGCTGTAACAGTCATTATATTATTAATTTTAATTCTTTCCTCAGAAGTTAGTAGGTAATCCTTGCAGGTTAAAACTTGATACAGGTGCCTAAACTTCCCAGAGGATAGCTAACAGAGCTGGCTAAGCCTTCAATACTCATGTAATCTGATTTCAGACCCATAGAAATAAATTCTAAAACATTATGAATTACAGGAACATCCCTTAGTGGATCAAATCAGTAATCCAAATACTTAACTAGCAGACCCTTCAGAAGAAAGAAATATTATTATCATCATCATCATCAACAACAACGCCTTAGTTGGAAGTACTGAATAAGCTATTTCTAAGGAAAACCTGACAAAAATCGTATTTCCCTGAAGAATTCCTTCCTCCCCTGATTTTTGGCTGGTGAGCCATTAAAGAGTGTTCAAGTCTTAAAAAAGAAAAAAAATCCTCCTACATTCAATATTTTGAGGCAATAAGTTTCATAAGCTAGCTTTGTATTGGGAAAGGGGAAAAAGAAACAAGAAAAAAAACAAATATTCGGCATGCAACTTCATCTGGCCCTGTGCTAAAGAAAAAGACAACCAGTGTCCAATTTCAAGAAACCAAGTCATCTGTGAACTAAATTGAATCCCTCTTTTAATGAGGCTTCCTGAACAATGAAACTAATCCCTTCTGCAAGGACTATCCACCACTACATTCAGTTTCAACAAGGAGGGAAAACAACAAAAAACTAAAACACTTTTCCCAAAACAAAGCAAGAGCGATTTTAGAAGCGGGGGGGGGAAGGTGGACAGGGTCCTTGACAGTAGGCAGAGTGGGTTGTTCAATTCTGGAGCTCTTGAGAGTGTTGAGGAAGAAGCAGACAGTAAAAGGAGGACTCTCCTGGCCACTTGGAATCCAGCCTCCTGGTTCTGGAGGCAAATAGGCAAGGACAGCTGTGCGCCCTGCTTGACCCCAGAGATGAGCAATCTCATGAGCAAAACCCCTCTCCTGCCTGGGCCAGGACTGGGAGACTGAAGGCAGAGGCATGAAGGGATTCCTGCTCTAAGGACAACCAACTGCACAGAGAGTACTCACTGGCCATCAGCCTCACTCTCCTCTTCCTCCCCCTCCCCTTGGGAAGGTGTGTAGCGGAGGTGCAAATCAGAACATTGTGGGAAGCTGGAGGACTCTGTTTTCAAAAAGTTCCTGTTTCCTTCAGGGTTATGATTGGAGAAATCTAGCCATATTTAGAGCATTTCATATGATGAACACACATCTGTCTTCTCACCCTTGAAAGTGCTTCAGAATGTTGCGACTGTCTGGGGCCTAAACCGAAGCATTAACAGGATTCCCTCAAAGCTGTTCACTTGGCTGTGGTGGTCTGGAGACAAGGCTCACTTGGACTGGAAACCTGATTACCTGAAGATGGAACTGCAGAGCTAGACAACACCTCCTCAGAGGCCTCCAAATTCTGTGCAGAAACAAGAGTACAATTCAAAACTAAAAGAAACTTCAAACGAGGTAAGCAAAAGAACTACTAGGAGGAAAGCATCTCATGACTTATCACTTTACCAGAATCACCACATCAGAAAGGAAGTGAGCGTTCCTGTTTGTTGTGGAGACTTTAAAATATAAACTCTATGTAACTATAGTCGAAAAAAATTGTATGACTTTCTCTTAGTGCTGCTCTACCTGGGTGATGCTCAACCTACCCATTCTCATCATCTACAGCCAAGATGTTCAACCTTTTTGGCAGGCATGCCACATGGTAAAGGCACACACCCTCCCCAAGTTGCACTTTGATCCCCTTCTCCTGCGTGCCATACTCTACACAGAAGCTGCTTGTGCCATGGCTTGATTACCCCTAATTTATTCCGTTTCTTTTAATAGCGTTTATAAACCACTATGACCAATGAAAAAGTATTAATGCAGGAACTCTGATAACTCTAGAGAGAAGACATTAAAATAACCACTGAGATCACCCAGTCCTAGAAAAAACAGCTACTGCTTAACGACAAACTTAATCTCAAAATAACTTTCATTTTGCATTACTAGATATCTGCAATAATGAATAAAGCAGTTAATATACCTTTACAATGTGCATAGCCAACACCAGATATGCAAGCTCTGGAATACTGTAAGTGTCAAGTTTTTATTGAATTCACAATTCCCAACTTTCTTGGGCTTGCAGGGTTTCAAAAAGAAGAAAAGTTAACTATAAGCAGAACTGAAACAAATAATCTCCTCTCTCAGGTTTGTCCTTTATGAACATGCTAAGCAAGAAACAGCCATTGCCAACAGGTTGGCAACTAGGAGGCAGAATCTTTACCCTGGGTCTCCAGGATAAATAGCTAACTTTTGCAGAGCTAAGCAGTCCTTGAAGCCTTCCCTTAGACCAATGATTCTCAACCAGGGTGCCATGACTAGCACGGTTAGTGTGCATACGTGATTCATAAGATAAACTCAGAATTTTTAAATAGGAATCCATAATGTTAAAACATTCTGACCTGTTGTGATCTCTTTGAGGAAAATACTAACCTGTTTCCTGCAATACATAAAACCATTTATAAGAAGCAGTCATCTTCACGCCTGTAGTTTAAAGTAGACTATTACTTTCTTTAAGGAAAATAAGGCAATGTAATTATCTTTTAAACATACTGTTCCTCTGTATCAAAACACCACTTTAATTTCTAGAGTCTTCTTACTTGTCATAACTCTTGAGATGGGGGGGTGGGATGGAGAAGAAGGGGAAGAGGAAAGGGGGGAGAAGGAAAGAAAGAAAGTTCACTACTACACATTGCTGTCAAAGTCTAAATCCTACATTAAGACTAATTACTCAGACTACTACAGGTAGATTTTCCTAATAACCACAAAATTCTTTTGTTTACAAGTTGTCAACATTACTCCATCATTTTTATTGCTGCAGAAATTGTACAGATCCAGTTTTGCCTACCATTTACTGGGAATAATAGTGAATTATGGCCAATAACTCCCTCTCTCCAGCCCGCTTTGCTGCAAGTTAATCTCATGTGCTTCCTGGAAGACATTTAATAGTCCATTGTATTGTAGGTTACACTGGTGTAATATGTTATTGTAAACAATCCCAATGAATTTCTCTTCTGCATACCAAACACAAAGCTCTTTAAAAAGGCTGATTTGGGATTCTAATTAGCTGCCTTTCTTTCAGTGTTTTTAACCACCACTGAAATGTTCATGATACTTCTAGAACAGCTCACATCCAAAAAATCATTATATGACTTCATTCAGAGTTGCAACTGTTTTATTATAACTGTTTTCAAACATTGAATCATTTAAGTGCTACTCAAAACTAGCTCTTTTTAAACTGAACTTATCCTAGTTTTTTCAGTCACAGATACCTATAATTTTTTCCCCTGCCAATGCAGTTTCTGCTGTTACTCAAATTTAGAATAATAGATTAAAATCAATGGACCCTTAATTATATAAACATCTTTCTGCTCTGTCAAAAAAACTGCTGTAACTTAGGTAGCTTTAGTAAGTAGCTGGCAAGTTAGTAAGAGAGTAAGCTGTCAATTAAACTGACATTTTTTCCTAATTAAAAAAATAATAAAAATAAAAAACAAGCAATAAAGCAGTTTGAAGGATCACATCAAAAACATCTTCAAAATCTCATTGGATTTTTACATAAAGCTTGGTGCCTAATTTTGTTTAGCATTCCTTAGCATATTTTTCCATGACAAAATGAAAATTCTCAGTAAATTTTTTTGTTTATATACACACACTTCCTTCCCTCTATTTACTTCTGTCATCCAGCTCAGCAGTGATGACTGGGCTGAACCATATTTTACAACTAATTCCATTTGTTTATCTGCTACTTGCCAAGTATTTGACAATGATTTTGCTTGAATTTACATCAACTAGGATACCAAGGTAGTCTCCCATTCAAGTACTACACAATCCTAAGATTGCCTGGCATTCGAAATCAGGTACATTCCAATGAGCACAGCTGCGTTTAAATGCTATATGCATGTTGCAAAAAGTCACTGTTTTCTATTTTAAATATTTAATTATGATTAATGTTGACCTTTTGTTATAATATTAGAACTTTACTTTTCTTTTAAATGTCTAAATGTTTAAACAGAAGAATAATCCAGGATAAGTTCAACTAGCAATTACGAAGTTCATTTATGGACAAGATCTATAGTTAAGAAGAGTAAGGGTATTTTTTAAAAACTGTAACCACTTACAACAAAGCTTAGGGCATATACCTGATAGGAGGCTCAGCTTTACAAATTGTTTTTAAAGTACTCATTAGGACTGAATTTTGTTTTGCAATTTACTCCTTAAAACTTTTGATGACAATCAGCTATGTGCACACCCCCCATAGTGTGTGTGTGTGGTAGGTATAATAATGTTTTTATTTATATATTTATAATAAAAGCTTATATATATTAAATAATATATCTTGCAGGTGAGCGTTATACATTTTTGTAAATTTATAGACATTATTAATGTATAATAATGATATATACATACTCACACTATATATTAATAATGACAGATATATATACATTATATATTTATACAATAACATCTATAAATCTACAAAAATGTATAAAGCTCATCTGCAAGGTATAGTCTTACCTTACAGAAGCTAGATGCTGCCACTGTAGCCCTGTGCCATTAAAAGAATGATTTGGTCCTAAAGACAGTTACTAGTAGTAAGTCCCTCTAATTCCTGGAAATAGTTTAGCTTCGTCTCAGCAACTGGACAAAACAGTTTTCAGACCTGGGCCTGAAACATTCTTGAGACAAGTTAGAACAATTTCTGGCCACAACGCCTCTAGAAAATCCTCCACATCAAATGGGAAGATCACTGCAAAAGTGTCTGCATCCTTGCTGAAGCCAATGCTACCAGCTGGTGATCCTCAAGCATTTTGTTGGACCACACATTGTGTGTAGAACCCAATTCTCAGCTCCCAAAACAAAAGCTCTACTCCCAGCTTAGTTGCAGCCTGAGATTTCATGGTGGCTGGAGGAAGTGCTGTAAGGAGGCACTGAAGGCTCAAGATAACATACACCAACATCAAGAGCTGGGAAGAGCTTGTTGCTCCAATGGTCCTGAAACCTCAATCAAGCAGGAGCCCACCTCAAGGTAAAGTGCCTTTCCCTCAAAACAGAAAAGAGAGCAAAGGGAAGAAAATTTGTTCTTGCCTGTTGGGCTAGAAATACAACATTATAACACTCGTCATCTACCTTAGGAATATAGTCATCCATGGCCACAGATGCAGTTGAATTAGCATTGAAAAGAGTTTAACTACAAGTATTATCCTTCAGAACCAAGCCACATTTAGTTCTATATCCCGAACCAAGACTACACTATTTTGAGCAGGAGTCTTTCACAATTCTTTGTACAGCTTGGACTTGTTGATCCTCCTATTGCTAAGATCTCTGGTTTGCTCTGTAAAACTGCTGTAAAATGTTCAAAAAAAGTCTCCATTGTTGCTAAAACTAGTTCAATTCCATCAGTGTTAGTCTACACTAGTTAACTCTAGTGTAGACAGGCTGTTAGCATTTTGAAGTGCCATGCATTAACCTTGATAATAAATGTGATGACCAATGTGGTGCTTAAAATAGCATCAGCAAGCTGCAAGTTCTAAAAATAGCCCCTCTTGTAAATCACAAAAGGCATCATTGCTGACAACTGAACTAATTCAGAATTGAAATTTCTCACTTGAAGCAATTAATAAATATACTGATTCAGTTAATTTTTTCTAGCTTAATATTAAAAAGCTTGATTGAATGGTACATATTAATATAATGCTGTATGTGGCTTGAAAATCTTTTACAATCCACATACAATAGTCAAGTATTTTACAAATAAGTAAAAAATAACTACTGAACATAAGATAAACAGTTCTTAAAATTAATTTTCCAGTTATGTGATATATTATAATAAAAAACAAAGAATAAGATTAATGTAACAAAAAGGCCATGGTTTCTTGTACTATGAATTTTGGTTACATTGAAGCCCTCTCCTAATATTAATATTGCAGGCATGTGCTGATTTATTCAGCAAGTGATTGTCAAGTTATTCAATAGTTTTTAATACAACTGAAAAACATTCTAAAAATGCAAAGTGAAAAAATTTATTATATATCATCTATCCATATTTTTAAGGCTCAAGTGTACTAGATTTTGCAGAATGTTCTGAATTTTTTACTTACTCAGGTCTAGCCATGCTACTGAATTGACAGATCAGAGCAGTCTGTTGGAAGACAGGAGAAACAGATACCCCAAATCCCTGAGTCTGGGGGAGCCAGGAGACTGAAAATTCAACTCATCTCATTTTCTGCAGCTGAACTTATTTTAGTCTGTAATACTGATGGCTCTTTACCATGATATTCAAGTGGATTTTTTTTATGTCTACCTTCTGACATATGGGAAACCAAAATATACAAAAATTATCTGATTTGCCTAAGGTGACACACGGAATAGATGGTAGAACATAACTTCAGCCAGACCTCACAAGACTCGGGCTAGTGGCAAATCTCCTGAACCCTTCCCCTGTTTATAAAGGCAGTGCATGGCATAAAACAACCTCAGACCCTCCCCTAAAAGGCTATTCAGTATTATTTTCCTTTTATCAAACAAAGAAGTTGCACACAGTTGTTTTTAACAGACCTGGGAACAGAACCCACATCTCTAATGCAGTAATAGCTAGCCATCCACTCAGCCAGCTGAATACATGGACTTAGCTGTCCTCTTTGTAGCCTCACTACCTCTTTCCAAATGCAAGAATAAAGAATAGTAATTTCTGATAGTTTTACTGCTTCCTAGCAATAATATTTGTAAACTCTATAATGGCCATCATAGAGGTTACATTATAGAGAGTACTACTTTAGCTTAAATATTAAAAGTCCTTTTTCAAGAACGGATAAACCTACTGGCAATCCATGTTTCACGTTCTCATACAGAAATTGCTTTTCAAATTTTGTTTTCATTTTTAAAAGGAAAAAGTTTCACTCATACAGACAGTATCCTTAAACACTTGTATCTTTAGCCCATTATCATCTCTGAACAGCATCACACATAGCAAAATACAAGTATTCCATGTTTCAGGCTCCTGCCCCATTTCACTCACAGGCAGGTTTTAACATTAAGAGGCATATACAAAAATATAACTCTTCAAAGCTTCAGAGCCCTACAGAAGACGAGATATCTTTGGATTTAATAAAAAGAGTTACTAAATTACTGTTTTGGAAGAGATAAAAAAAAGTTTATCTGCTGGACTGGAATAAAGTATAAACTTCCAGCTCTCTACCCTCAAAGAAGTGTAATTGGGATAATGAAGGCGATATGCAGAGTTAACCAAATTATAAAAACCATCCACAGCAGTAACTGTATTATGCATGAGGAAAAATCATGAAGAAATTTTCATCTACTGCAATGGCCATTTGCATTGTATAGACAATATATTCAGTCTCCCTACCTCAGGAACTTTTACATTTGATTCATTAAACAAAAGCATCTGCAAACAGAAATATTTTTCAATTACATTACTTAAAAGTGTGGTGAACCTTACTTTGAAATCAACAGAAGATATACAAAATACAATTTTTTTTAAAATGGAAGTGGCATATAGGTTTATGTTCATTTAATGTTAATGGACCTGATTCCAGTAGGGTCTGGGGCGATATTTTTAAAACACAACTTGTAAGAGCAGACATAGTTGTCCTGAGAACAGCTCCGCTGACAGCAAATTAACAAGAAGCACAAAAATGAAGCTGGTGTTCTAATCAGGAAAAATTTGTTCCCATGTTTATTTATTACCCATTAATAAAAAGGCATATCAAATATATTTCATTTACAGCTCAGAACACAAGTTATCTTACTGGCAACCCTTGTAAGCTCATAACTGAGAAAAAATCCAAACCACTCCTGCTACCTTATACTTTGAAATCAGAACATATGATAAGTAAGTCTATGGCATACCAATGATGTTGACTACTACAGTGGTTATATTGCACTCTCAAGATTTTTTTCCCCTAACTTTGGTATGAGATGATGTAACTGAAAACTAAATAATCCATTTTATCAGTTTTGTGAAAAATTTTTACACAAAACTGATCAGATCAATTTGCTCTTCAAATCTCCATGTAACGTCTTTATTTATCCTTTGTGAACCAGAAGCCACAATTTAAGCAATTAGAGTGGTATACAAATTGGACTCCGCATATTACAACCTATGTATTACAACTACTGGGCCGAAAATACAAACTTTGACAGTCTAGACAGACATTGTACCACAACAGGCTGAGAAATAGCATGAAAATGCATTGCCTCCCCCATCCCCCAAATACAATGAAACTTTGCTACCCTGCGATTCTCTATGCTGTGTACAACAGCTCATGATATGAAAGGTCACCACTGAACTGAGAGTTCTTCCACTACAGGACTCTTGCACAAGAGAATAAACTTAATGAGTAGTGGCATTTACTTTGATTGTCAACAGGACATCTGGATGCAGTCTTTGCACACTTCTACTTGCATGTTACCAATGTCAAGTAATAGTTTTAAATCTATTTCAAATCCTGTACTCTTTTTGTCTGTCTGGTATGGACAGACACTTGCCCCCAACCACTGCAGTAATTTAGCTTAGTTTTGTAAACTGATATTAATTAGACTGGAACCAAGAATGGACAAACATGCATCTATCCTAGGGTTTTTTCATACAGTAAGAAACTGTTCCTGCACCTTACCATTAAGCTTTTATTTGCTTCCCTACTGCCTATTTGTCTTTAGCAAAGGACAATCCTGGATAAAAAGAGGCCCTGGGCAGACACTAATGTAACTGCATGATGGTGATTTGAGGAATGTTATGTCAAATCCCAAAAGCTGCAGGACCTGCCATGCTGTGTTATTTTGGGGATCAGTAATAAAATACCTCAGATCCAAATCATGTGATATCTGGCATATGGGGAGCCTTAGCATAAGAGACCCAGCCCCTGATGCTAATTCCCCAGACTGGGGTTGCTCAATCACAGGTATTGGAAAAGGGCTATATTGCAGCATCTGTGTTGCCCTCTGGACAATCCCAAGCGGCTATTCAATGAGATGGGGCAGTAGGCAACCCCATGTCTGCAACACACATCTCAGCTTCAGTTTAAAAAACAGGATATAAACCATTCACAAAGATGTTTCACAATTAAAATATGGAATACCTTCGTGGCTGGTTTGCCATTTATCCTGTCATTAACTGCACAAGGCATATTATAACTCATCATGCTATTAATGCGTTACCCACATGATAAATGTAATGTCTGCCAAGAGCCTGACAGACAAAACCTAAACAAGTGCAATATAGACTTGACTGGGCAAAGTACCCCTAGTTTAAGGATTTGAGTCATCTCCCCACTTCTGTTCCCTCCCCCCTTTTCTTTTTAACTGCCACTGATGCAGTGTCAATTACAGAAGGGTAAACTGTCATCTGATCAGGCCCCAAAATTACATTACATATAGTAGTACCACAGTTCTAAACTTTTCTTTTTTTTTTTTTTTTTTTTTTTTTTTTTTTTTTTAGTATTCACTCTAATTCTGAGGCTTGTCTGACAGAAAAGAAACAATGTACAGATTTTCATTTATTTTTTCTGTATGGTACCTAGCATACAGGTGCCCAGCCTGATCATGGTTGTTAGCTATTACCACTGTATCAATGTTGAACAAGCATCATCACTGAGCTTTAGAAAGTCAAAAACAATTAGACGCAGACGTATCCAACTTAGATTCAATAACATAATCAGCTGCTACAATACTATACAAATATTTACTTGAACTGACTTTTCAGGTACCTAATTTACA
>NW_017729005.1:10448039-10453567 GCF_001723915.1 Gavialis gangeticus
TACTATACAAATATGTACTTGAACTGACTTTTCAGGTTGTCAGTATTGATATTTATAAATCAAAATATAATTTTTTATAATAAATTAAACTGGATAACTAAAGAACATTTCCCAAAGAACAGTACCATCTAAATTGTCTTCCTGGATTTGTCACAGTCAGCAAAGAATGAATCCGTATCTAATTCATCCTTGGGCAAATTTTAGTTTGGTGAAGTCATTTCAAACTCATAACAACAAATTTTCACTGTTCTCTAAAAGGAGAGAACCCTCAATCAGCATATTAACTACATAATAATGGATAGTCAGGAAAAAAAATCTACAAGAGGGATTACTGAAGTCAACAGACCTACGCTGAATTTTCTTAGCTAGTATCGGGAGAATAAATGTTATACTTTGTTTCCCATACAATTCTAAACTTTATTGCAAAATATGTTTTCCTTCCATTAATGCCAGTTTATGGTACAATTTCAAGGGATATCTGGACTGTATGAGGATACAAATATCGCCCAAGCCTCTCTAACAAATGGCCTACGTTATTGTCACAGGTAAGAATATTAAAAAACCAAAACTAAATAAAAAAAATTACAATATAAAAAAAAAAATCAGAACAAACAATCAGGCCATTTTACCAAGCAACGTTTTTCAGTTCCCACAAAAGAGAGAGGAAGATTTGCCTGTTTGTCAGCATCTGAAAAACAGGTTGCAGGTTGTGAACACAATATTAAGAAAGCTGAACTTCCCATGCTTTGAAAAGACTAGGACCAACACTTAAGAAAGAGGTACTGACAGTGAACCTACTTTTATTAGACAGGATGCTTAGGAAGCTACCCTGGAAGGAAGCACACTTGCTGTAGCCTGAATGTTTAAATACCTCTTTGCATATGAGTAATAAGCTTGTCTCTCTGGAGGAAATAAAGAATTTTAAAAAAATGTTAAAACATTAAAAACAAGATTATTGTTTTGTCTGAAGTGTACTGCCTCACCATAACTGCTTGTCACTCAGAATTATCTTTCTTGAAATATGCTGTCCAACTACACCTGCTTTTTCTCTTGCCCCCTCCCCCCACTCACTCAGGACTTAGCTAGCTGAGGAGCGAATCCATTCATCTACAGTTATGGACTGATTCTATATGACTGATGAGGTTGTGCAGGAAAGATACTGCATATGCTAAAAACTAAGAAAACTTCTGGCTTTGTTTGCTTATTTTTTTCAAATAATGAAATATATAAATTAACTTATTAATTTAAAGTATCTAATGAAAAGCATAAGTAAAATGACTAAGATGTCTCAGAATAAAAGTTGCAGATGATGTGGCCAGAGCGTACACAAGAAAAGGCATCTCTGAATAAGAAGCAAATACCAAAAGAAACATCCTGAAGTTAGAGACTAAAATGTGATATCACACAATCCAGGCTTGTTTATGAATACTAGTATCAAATAAACTGTCACATGCAACTTCTATAAAAGCAAGTACCACAGAAAAGTTTGGGGAAAGTGTCATAGCTGAAGTATTATAGCATAGGCTTACAAAGAAACCACATCACAAAGCAAACAATCCAAATTGAACAAAAACAGAAAAATAGATAAACTACCAGTCTTCCTCACCCAAATACACACAACTGTCTTTTTACTTTCATAAAGGAGGTTATTATATCCCATAAAACAACTTTGTAAAATAAATCCTTCAGGCTAACAGTAAGTCGATGTTAAGAATTCACATGTACTTTAACAGGCATTACATGAGACCCATAAGCTCCTGCAAAATGATTTTAAACATCTAAGTATACACATAATTGATTAAACTTCTTTATATTTGCAGTATTCGGGATACACAGAATACAACAGCAATTACTCTGGTGTTGCATTAGACAATATCAGGTATGGTCCTGGATGAGAGTGCCAGTATTGATCCTTTAATGACATTTTGATGATAAAAAACTTTACAAATAGGAGGACAGAAATGTCTTTACAAAGTTTGTATCAAACTTTTGTTTTCTTTTTTAAAGAAGCAAAACAGGGCATTTTCTTCTCATGTGATAGTCAATACAAAAGGTGAGGTATTTAAAATTCCCCATTATCTCTCTAATGTCTTAGGATATAATGGTTTAATGTTGCCTTATTTTATACACGTTATGCTGTTTTAAACCTTCTGCACTTCTCTCAGCTCAACTAATGAAGATGGGCAAGTGTCAAATTCATTGGACCACAGGCCAGATCTGGACCACAGGGCTCCTCGTGAGCAAGATTTAGTAGGCAGGACTCCCCGCAAGCTGGATGTCCCACAAAAAACAGTCATAGCATTAATTCCTGTGGCTACCAGAACCGCTGCTTTGGCACAGTTCTGGAACCCAAGGATTTAAACATCACTGTATTTTTACTACCTGCAATCCCTCCCACCTATCTCAGTCAACAGGGCCAATTAAAAACCCTAATTTCAGTAGTCAAGGGGGGGAAGGGAAGAGGAAAAGGTGAAAGGGAGTAAAAGGGGGAGGCAAGTAACATTAACTCCTTGGCAGCCAGTGACAAGCCTCATTGGCCAAATCCGGCCCAGGGAGGTGGATGGTCCAGCCCATAAGAATCCCCATAGGCTGGTTCATCCACCAGATGTTTAAAACACCCCTGACCTAAGATATACAAATTGAATATTGTGCAACTATTTGATTAAAAATGAATATAATAAACCTAGAATTTTCTTTCTTGCCATTTCTAATACTCGAATATAAACAGGCAAATGTTCAGTTTATGTACAAATGAACTGGAAAACTAAAGCCTAAATGTTAACCAACATTTAAAAATTCTTTTCTCCTTAAATAAATTTAGTAAAATGAGTTTCGCATTAAATACATTTATTTCTTTAACTCCTCTCCTCAGCAGTATCACTACTGTACTTATGTTATTTACAGGCCTCGTTCCTTTTAGTAAAATTAAGGTACCCAAACCCAAAGTTTTGAACAGGTAAAATACAGAAAGGGACTGTGCTAAAATGAAATTAATCTGTACTTGCTAAAAGGCGCTTTTCTTTTTACCTGAACGTTAACATCTTCCTTCTTAAATATTAGTGCTTGAACTTCATCAGGATCCCCATTAAATATCGCTTGAACTAGTGGTGGCTGAAAAGAAAGACAATAGATTAAATTTATATAAACATACATTCCATTCCAATATTTACTTTACAAGTGTATTTTTCTGATGACAACACACCACTAAAAATACCAAATTAAAATACCTCCAACTCCCCAAGGTAGTGAAGGGAGACAACAGAAACTATGAATGTTAGCTTGGAAGAAGCCAAAAACAAAACAAACCCTCAAGGAAAAAATACATCATACTAATTTTGGACAAACCAATCAACCATTCATTTTAAAAAAGTAATCTAGGTTTTTATAAGTCTTTACTGACAAGCTAAAAGAAATGCACTGAAAAAATCTTTGTTCAAAATAAACATAACTAGTCTACAACATATTACAAAGTATTCAGAAACAACCTTATTTGATATTCTTAAAGTTAAAGTAGTAATTCATATGTATTTGGATATATGATAAGAAAGCACAGAGTAATGGAAAGGTATAGTAACAAATGCACACGGATTAGAGACACATTTATTACTAAATATAACGGAATTTCCTAACCAGCATCACAAACTTCTAAGACCATATCGTGTCACAATCACACAGCAAGTCAGTTAAGCAAAGTAAAGTTCTGTTGTAAAATTCATATTTTTTTAAGAACATTTCTGGAAAGTAGCAGCAGCTACATTCATCTACAATCTGATTTATGTTAACTTTTTATTTTAGTATGTGACTGACATTGCTCAGAGTACATCATCTACTGTACCAGTTCTCAAAATACACACAGCTTATTACTGCATTATAATGGTTACATCAGTTTCTAAAGTGGTACTAAATAAATACACCAGTGAGGAGTGAGGAAATGTTTACCACAAATGTCATTTGCTCACGCTTGCTAGAAATGGTATACTGCTATTAAAAATAAAAAGCTCCCATTTGTTAACTGTGTCACAAATAAGGAGTTACATTTTAAAAAAAAAGAGCCCATGAAAGTTTTAATTTCTTAAGTAAGTTTCAAACATCTCTCTGCTTAATATAGGTGGTTTACATTTTTAATTACAACTGCTCGTTCAATAACAAAATAATCCAGCTACTACTTTGCATATTTATGTAAACCCTCTGACAAGCATCATGGGAACTTTGCAGCTTTTACAAACATTGAACATTTAACAAAACAGACAGGTCTTACCAACACATTTCCAGAAGGTGATGGACGCAGAGATAGGTTTTCCTGAGGTAATTTGGAAATAAATGTGGGAGAATCATCTTCTACCTCCTCCAAAACAACAATACAGACTCGACTCATTCCATCCGTTTGAAAATAAAAACCTATATTCAGAACAGCACTGTAGAAATCACAGTCGAGGCAGCCCAGGAAATGCTCTCCTCTGCCTATATACTCACAAACTTAAGTTCTGAACCTATTGCTGGTGTTTTAATACTAAAAAAGGACACTGTTGCACTTCCTTATATTTCATTTGCTATATTCAACACCCTGGGGTGCTCAAATGATCCTGTTTAAAAAATTGCATTTTTTTCAAAATATAATTTCATCCAACATCTACACTACAACACTGAATTTGTGGAAAATGTATCAAAAATAGTCTTCAGTATAACTACATTACAGTAAAAAAGTCATTGCAATAAATCTCTGTTACGTCCTTTCACCAGCAAATGTTTTTCTTAATATCGCTACTTCTACAGCATAAATTTATCCACACAGTGAAATCATTGTTGTAGACGACATGACACTATCCTGTGTAGAATGAAACAAGGAACAATTGCTCTGACAGAGATGATCACGGCTACACAGTCCCACAAGGTCAGTTTCCAATTAACAGTATCAGGCTTTCTGGTGACTGAAAAATAAACACAACTGTTCTTAGTGGTTCAGGATCTAATCATTTTGCAATTTGGCAACTTCATTCGTCAATGTCAAACACAGTCCACACAAATTTTTCAGCAGTCCTTCAGAATGTGATGCTCAGAGGTTGACAATTCTTTCCCATGCAATAAAAATCTCTGCAATGTACAGCAAAGCTGCAGTACATTTACATGCGATGAGTCAGACCACAAGGGACAATGGAAGTCCTGGAATAATACTGCCCGTTTAATCCAGATTTCCCAAATGACAGAAATGTAGATAGCTTTATTCCATCAGTGACATGAACAACGCAGAACATTCATTTTTTTCTCAATCAGGCAGTTGCTGTGGCTGCTCCAACAGGGAAGGCATTAGACAGAAATGCTGTTAAGGAAGACTGCTTCAGCAAAACAAGCAAGCTACCATGGCACAAGGGCTCAGATTACTGCCTTAGACTTCTGAAAAAGCAGTTCATCACTCAAGTGTTTCTTTTGATCACCATGTGAATACAGTTCCCATTATAGTCTTCACTCAGAGGAGAGGAAAGGGAAAAAAAAAAAAAAAAAAAACTCCGTGCATCTTCTTTGAGCCAACT
>NW_017729005.1:10453619-10453990 GCF_001723915.1 Gavialis gangeticus
AAAAAAAAAAAAAAAAAGACTCCGTGCATCTTCTTTGAGCCAACTTCTTTATTCGAACATCTGTCTCTGTGCCAACTGGATTTTCCTCCGGCGTTCAACGTTCTTCTTAGCAGTTTTTTTGCTGGTGATTTTTAGATTGTGTTGAGCAGTTCATGCAAAGCTACTGCCTCAATGGGCCATTAAAGAACACATTAACGGCACAAAAATCACACCCACAGAAGCATTCCAACTGAGCAATAGTGTAAAGAGCACAGACTGCAGACCTGCAAGATGAAATGCCTAGTAATGCTCACATGTTACACTTACCAGAGAACTGAGCCACTGCTCTCAAATGCAACTTCCTCTAGCAAAAAAAAAAAAAAAAAAAAAAA
>NW_017729005.1:10454001-10458496 GCF_001723915.1 Gavialis gangeticus
AAAAAAAAAAAAAAAAAAAAAAAAAAAAAAAAAAGGCTTTTGGGCAGTCTTCACCTTTGGAATCTTTGTACCAGTTTGATGACTAATTCAGCTCAAACGTAAAAATTCTATAACTGAAGAAAGAGTGTGTGTTTAATATTTTCCACTAAAAACCACAAGGAAATCTGGTGTACTGGCTGTGCCGTCTAACAATTTAGGCAAGTAAACAATTCCAACATTCTAACTACTTTCATATGTCACTGCACAGAGCAGAAAAGCCATGCTCATTTAACTCTTTGAAGACATCAAGAACATTTATTTGCATAAGTGTCCTAAGAGCTAAAATGAGAATGATGATAAGAAAAAGAAAAAAAAAAAAGACACTAAAAAAACTACTACTTACCAAAACCATTTTTGTTGCAACAGAACACAAATGCACACAGAGGTCTCAAAAACCAGAAGCCTGTAAAATACTAGACCAAGTAAAATCTACCCTTCACGAACCTAATAAAGCTATCCAAAAAGTTGAATTTATATTTTGCCTTGAGTCTGCTTAAAGTAGGTGTACTGATCTGTGGGTGTATTATATAAATGCATCATGTGTCACAAAACTGTTGGAAATGCTTCTGTTACACAAACAGTGGGGTTTTGTTCATACTAGGCATTATGGAGACATTTGTGATGTTTCTCAATTGTTGATATATTTGCAATCTGTAAATGGGGAACAGAATGAATAACTCAATGACTCTAAGAAAATATTCTTACTCAGGTCTATTAACTAACCCAGGCAGAGAAGGTTTCAAGCATTTTAACTGCTTCAGATACTTTTAAAATTTTAAGAATCAGAATATTACTCTTACAGCAGACTCTGATGCAAATACGTATCATAGTTTGGTATTATTTCAAAAGGTCTACAGTGCCTTTACCACTACATACCCAAACAGCTTCCTATACTTCCTAGAAAGAACTCCGAGGAAAGCCATGCTTTTAAACACTTTCATATATTACTTTAGTTTGGTGCTCAAAGCTCAGGATTGGTAGCCTGGCAGAATAAAACCCAGATTTCTAGCTCACTAACTTTGGAAGAGCTCAACACAGTAACCAAATCTTCACATCTGTACCACATAAACATTGTTTATTTACCTGTAAGGCTAAGTTCCTATAAAAGTTGCTTCAGAGTAATAGCAATTTTATTTCTGAATGCGTTATTTTTAAAAGTTCACCAAGCAATGTCAGTGGTTCTTCAATGCTACACAATACTCACTGAAAGCTTTTTTTTTTAGTATTTTGTGTACAGGAAACAAGGTTTTTCTGATTTGTCTATAAATAATCTTCTGAAAAAAAAATGACCAATTTGTCTTTAAAAAAAAAAAAAAAAATCACTTAAACACCACCAGCATCCTCTACTCTACGTATGAGTACACAGTTCACCATGGCTGTACTGGCCAGGCCCATATAATATATGAAATTAGTCTTCAAAGACTGAGAAATATTTAAGGAAAGCACACAAAGAAAGAAAAGTAATAACCGCAGATTACAATGATAAATTATAATTTAATATACTTGCTAGATGGAAACACTGTACAACTAAGCTTAATTTGATCTCAGACTTAGAAATTTACAGTTTATAACCCCTACAATTGATTCAAAACCTAGCTACATCAAGAATCCAGCAAGAAATCCAATTAGTCTATTTAATGCTATGAGTATGACCATCATGCTTAAGGCAAAAAGTAAAATGGTAATTTAACACTATAACTCTAAAACAAGTTATTAAAAAAACCCCACAAGGGCATGTTTTGACAGTTATTTTATAAAAACATAGCTACTTAAGTAAAGTAATCTGTAATGGCTATTGACCATATTTTTCTGTATTTGTTAAATTTTTATAATGGTAGTATTAACTATATTCTAACTGCAAAGATTGCAAATGCAATTATGCATTTCTCATATGTAACTTGTTGGGTTTTTTTAAAGTTCAATCAATAGTCTATTCATTTCAGTGGCTTTTTAAAACTACACACATAAGACGACACACATTCACTACAAATCTGTTGTTTAACTACTAATACATAGGTAAAGAACAAGGACCTACCAAGAAGCCTTTGGCTTTTGCTTATACGTGTTAACCACTTACTAGTTATCTTATAGTTCTCTGAAGGTACTTGTTATTTGTTTTTTTCAAGCAAGAATAAGTATCAAAGACATAAGTTCAAGTAATTTAAAATATTCTTTAAACCCATCTAATGTGTCTGACCTTAAAACAGACTTCTCAGAGATCTCTTTACTTTGCAAACACCTATAAAGTAAAAAGTTACGCTGCAAAATATACCGTAATTTTTCCAAACATAACACGCACCTTTCCCTCCTCCAGAAACAGCTGCTGTAAATTGGGGTGCACATTATCAACAGGGAAATATGGTACAAGCAGTCTCTGCCACTTGAGCTTTGGCTGGGCAAAAGTGAGAGCAACTCTGCATGAGTTCCAAAGGAAAAATAATGAGCAGGCTCTGCCCTATAGCACTGCTACTCAGTTACGCAGTACAAGGAAAGTTTTTTTTCTCTTCACTCGCCTTTCAAATAATAAGATACCTTACTCTGAGGCATATATATGCAAGAAAATATGGTACTCTGAAAACTAGACGCTTAAGTTAGCACTACTTGGAGAGACAAGAATCAGGACTTAATCCTTAGCCTTTCAATGCTTTCCAAAACTAGTAAGAACTAATCCTCCAATTTACATATAGAAACACAAATCTGCCCATCAACATCTCTCCCCTCACCCCAACAGATAAGCATGAAGAATCAAAACTAGCTGGGAATAAAGAGAAGAAATACCAGGAAGTAAGAAGAAAAAATTTTAGTTAAAAATATTCCTCAACGGTATATTTATATACTTTGCAATACATAAAGAACGAGAAAGAGGTCATCAGCATTCACCCATCTTCTAAATATTTATTTAAACACCCCTATTAAATTCAACAACCCTTGCATTAAAAACAAAAAAGTTTTTATAGGAATAAAGGGGATGATTAATAGAGACTGGCCTAGGTATAACTATAAGAAGATTAAAGTAAATATATAATGAATTTCAAGGCAAGTTTTATTTCAGGAAGATGAATGGTGAAGTTAAAGATGACAATTCATACACTAAAAACTCAAGTCAAACGAACTCCCTTCACCCACCACCTTGTAGTTCTTTACAAACTAAAAAAAGGAAAGAACTGGGTAAACAAAATAAGAAAAAGGTAAGGCAATTCAAGAGTCAGTGAAAAAAAAAATGCTTCTTACAATATTTTGATGAGTCTCAATTATATTTCTGATGGCAAAAGCACCAGGCTTCTCTGGTTCCCAGACACCTGACCCTTTGGAGAATGAATTTAATAATTTCATGTTGTAACAGTTGAGTGTGTGAAAGGAAAAGAAAAAAAAATTTTCTTGAGCATTCAGACCTTCTGCATGTATATGTTTAAAAGAGAAAAAAAAATGCTCATTTTCATTTGGAAACAAATACAAGACAGGTGTAATACTGTAAACGTTGTGCTGAAGAAGTCTTTACTCAACTGGGGAAACAGCCAGCATTCTGTTTTGTAAAGAACTTAGGTTTTCTAAAACAAAAACATTTTTTAATGAAAAAACCAAAACAAAACAAAAAATCAAAACCCACATGCCACCTCATGGTAGCCAACCTGCTGACTAGGTCCCTCTCTGGGATACAGAAAACCAAGTTTTTAAACTCTGCCCTATCCAATTCAAAACAGAGTTTCAGCTGGGTCTCCCATGCCTCCTGTCCCTACCTAAACTCCAGGCTCCTGGCTATTTTGCAGTGGAAGTGGTCATCTTTCTGATTCTAAGACCTGACAAGATTTTTAAAAAAAACAAACAAAAAAAAACAATGGAATTCTCATCGGGTCTGACATTTCTACAAAATATTTTGGCTTCAACAGAACTGCATTTTTAGTAAGAAAATAACAATTTTTTTTTTTACTTGGTTTTCACCTTCCTCCTTGCTCAGAAAATAAATATATATAATACTATCCATCTTCTAAGCAAGGAGGAAGGTGAAAGACAAGTAAAAAAAAATCACTATATTCTTACTAAAAATACAGTTCTGTTGAAGCCAAAAAATTAATATTTGTAGTTTGCCTTAGGGAAAATACATTGAAAGAACACTACCTACAACTAAGACCTAGATGACCACAGGTATGAAGGAAATGAACACATTTCTGGGCTGCTGGAAATAGAAAAATAAATAAGTACCTAATATTGCTATCTAAGAACCTACAAGCAGAAATGATTCTAGCAAGACTGCAAATCGCTAAAAGACCTTCAAAAGATAACATAATCAATAGCACAATCTTGAAGTTCCTCAAGATTTTTCTCTGGCCAGTCTTTTACCCAATCTTTCCAGGGTTGAGTTTAATCCAACTGGTTTTCATCCAATAATTTGCTGAGTTAGGGACCTAAAAGAGCAAGAACATTTTTATGTTTGGTTCTGATGGGAAAAAAAAAAAAA
>NW_017729005.1:10458507-10459749 GCF_001723915.1 Gavialis gangeticus
AAAAAAAAAAAAGATTTGGAGCAGAAAAGGTCTTGAAGAGACTCCAGCTGCCCTTTTACCAGCAGGCTGAGCAATTTTCCATGGCAAGTATGGAAACCTAAGCTACCAATCTTTTTGGAATGCAAACTGTTCACAATGGAGTACATTTAGAATTATATAGCATTTCCCAATGTAAGCAGATCAAGCTACAAAACATGGGTGACTGGTGACACCTGAGTCGGGGAGGCACATACCCCCCCCACAGCAGCCAGTCAGCAACTGGGGGGCCCCCCTCCCTGCAGCCAATTATCGATTTCGCCAAGTGGGGGGGAGGAGGAGAAGACCCTCAGCCAATCTCACTTAATGGGAAGTACCAGCAGCGCTTCATCTGGTGCCCCCACTCCCCAGCTGGTGCTCACAGGGTGGGCACCAGTGCTCCTGCCTGCCCCCGCCACCCATTGCTTAAGCAGGGAATACTGCCTGTCAGGGGGTGTACCAGTGCTCATGGGGTGCATGTGCACCCCCATGCACCCCTTATTCAATCGCCAATGCTACAAAAAAAATACACATGAAGCAAATTATACCAAATTAGTATTTTCACAACTGCCAGTACATAATACATACTTAAGCCTACAGCATGACTACAGACACAGCCATGTGCTTACGCTGTAGACACTGTGACTCAGAGACACTCTCCTGAGTCACAGTTCCTCCGACTTCCTTTGCTCTTGGGGGAATGAGGTGGAGTCAGGAAAGAGGATGTATAGGGTAGCAGTAAATGACTATCCTCCCTTTTCTTCTAGTGTTGCTTTCAGAGAGAACAGATCGGCTCCTATCCGTTTTGCTCAGCTATCTCCCTATCCATCTCCTGCCAGGACAGGTAGGCAGACTAGGCTCACTTGTTTCTATAAGCCCAGAACAAAGGTCTGTTAAATAGCATTTTTAGTGCTCCACATTCCCCCATACAGAGGCACCACCTCAGTTAATCTACAGAGTGTTCAAAACACTCATTGGGCATGTCCAGATGAGCACACATGAGAGTCTCGCAGTGTCTCAAACCCCTTTAAGATGCTGCAAGATGCATGTGCAGAAACAAAACAAAAAAAAAAACTTTCCCCCACTGCATATTTGCTGTGCAGGGGAAAAATTAGACCCCTGGTCCAAAGATAAAAAAAACTGTTGTGCAGAACTGCGGGGCAGGGCACAGTCCCAGACTGTGCCTGGAGGCAACCCAGGAGTTGGTCCTCCAAGAGAGATGCTCTG
>NW_017729005.1:10459760-10461440 GCF_001723915.1 Gavialis gangeticus
TTTCTTCTAGTGTTGCTTTCAGAGAGAACAGATCGGCTCCTATCCGTTTTGCTCAGCTATCTCCCTATCCATCTCCTGCCAGGACAGGTAGGCAGACTAGGCTCGCTTGTTTCTATAAGCCCAGAACAAAGGTCTGTTAAATAGCATTTTTAGTGCTCCACATTCCCCCATACAGAGGCACCACCTCAGTTAATCTACAGAGTGTTCAAAACACTCATTGGGCATGTCCAGATGAGCACACATGAGAGTCTTGCAGTGTCTCAAACCCCTTTAAGATGCTGCAAGATGCATGTGCAGAAACAAAACAAAAAAAAAAACTTTCCCCCACTGCATATTTGCTGTGCAGGGGAAAAATTAGACCCCTGGTCCAAAGATAAAAAAAACTGTTGTGCAGAACTGCGGGGCAGGGCACAGTCCCAGACTGTGCCTGGAGGCAACCCAGGAGTTGGTCCTCCAAGAGAGATGCTCTGGTTTCTAGCCAGGGTGTCTCTGTGGTGCTCCTGCTACCCCCAACACTGTCAAAGGTAAGTTAGGGACATGGAGCGGAGGGGTTTGTGGATGTGAGGAGTGGCAAGGGGATGTCAGAGGGATGTCAGGAGTGGAGGGGGACAGCAGGGGGTGTGGGGAGCAGTGGAGGGGGAAGAGGATATCACAGTGGGTGGATACATAAGAGGGGCTTGAGCAGGGGCTGCCACACACCTGCCCCCCAACCCAGTAGCTGCGGTGCCGGCAGCAGCAGTCAGCGTGGCTGTGGCTTTGCTGCAGGCACAGCGGGCAGTGACGTGGTGCTGTGACACCCAGGCTCCATACATGCTGAATGGACCCGGCCCAGCCCACTAGTGCATGGCCTTGTATGGAGCCCAGGTCACACAATGCTGTGTTGCCACCCGCTGTGCCTGCAGCAGAGGCACAGCCCCACTTGCCTGCTGCCACCAGTGCTGCAGCTGCCAGGTGGGGGGAGGGAGGACAGGCATGTGGCAGCCCCAGTGCCATCCCTAGGGGTGTGCAAGGCCAGGAGGTGGCGAGTGGGTGGGGCAGGTGTTGCAAGTGGCTAGAGCATGGAGCCTGCAGCACGCAGCAGCTGCCGCAGAGCTGGCAGCGCACAGTGCGAGCCAACCACACCCAGCCCAGCACAGCTCAGTAGCCCAGCTTTGGTGCAAATGCTTGGGATCCTGCGGGGTGAAACTGTGCCCCTGTGGGGTGACTGGGACCCTGTGGGGGGGGGGGTGAGGCTGTGGCCCTGCAAGGTGCCTGGGACCCTATGGAGCGGGGGGGGAGCACAGGGACCCTGTGGGGGGTGACTGTGGCCCTGCAAGGTGCCTGTAAGTCTTTGCAGCAGGGCGCTGTGGCCCTGCAGGGTGCCTGGGATCCTATGGAAAGGGGGATACCCCTCCAGGGTGGAGCTGGGCCCTGCAGGGGGGCAGTCCATGTGCTGTGTGGGGGCTGCACCCTGTGAGGGTCAGGGGACACCCCCTCCAAGGTCCCCAGTCACACACTGAGCCACATTCTCTCTCTCTCTCTCTCTTTCATTCTAACTGTGGAAGAACATGGATTTGGGGGTATTTTTAAAAATGGATTTCGGATGCTGCTGCAGCAGTCCAGCTGGCACAAGGGGTAGTGTCCCCAGGTACCAATTGGCTGGGCCCCAGAAGCTCCTGTCTATTTGTATCCTTCAAGTAT
>NW_017729005.1:10466440-10478926 GCF_001723915.1 Gavialis gangeticus
AGGTCCCCAGTCACACACTGAGCCACATTCTCTCTCTCTCTCTCTTTCATTCTAACTGTGGAAGAACATGGATTTGGGGGTATTTTTAAAAATGGATTTGGGGTGCTGCTGCAGCAGTTCAGCTGACACAAGGGACTAGTGTCACCAGATACCAATTTTCCAGGCCCCAGATCCTCCTGAGAAGGAGTAGCCCTGAGCTGCTTGCTAGGGCAGGTTTTTATAATGCTGGGGCCAGCACAGGTGCTGGCCCCAGATTCTAGCTTCCCCTGGCTGCAGATCCAGGAGGAGTGAGGCAGGGTTATTTTGCCCCAAGTGGCAAAATTTGCCCCACACCCAAGTGCATGTCCGAGCATGTGCACCGAGGCAAAAAGCCCCAGCTCAAATTTGCATCACTTCTATTTGAGCTGAGTTTTTTTTTGCACTCAGGAAGCCAAATAGTGTGATCCTATGTCTGAGGCTTCTATGAGCTGTGCATTCCTGTTGTATTTCTGCCCTAGAAGTGGGTTTTTCCTGTACTGACCATGATGGACAAGAGGCCTGATTTTGCCCTTAGCTACAGATCTGTGGAATTGTTATGAAGATTAAGTTTGGCAAAATTTGTTCCTGCCAAACAACAGGTATTTGAGTTTAAGATCAATTTGGTTGTTCTTTGTTTCCCAGGAAATGTATTTTGTTCTTAAGAGTTCACCATGACAATTTCAGCTTGGAATAGACTAGAAAAGGTTTGGTTTTGTTCGTGTGTTTTGGTTTGTTTTTTTAAAACAAAAAGTTATCTATAATCACTAGAAAATAATGGGACTAGGGACATATTGGAGGGATGTAGGCATAGGGAGCAAGTTTTAGGGTTTCATTATTCACACAGACTAAATGAAAATGCCTTTCAAAACAGTAGAACAATTAAAAAAAAAAAAACAGAAGCATTTACAGTATTCTCACTTTTAAGAAAATGTATATATTTATTAAGGTAAAGCAGTCCTTGTAGATTTGTGTTAAGGTATGCAGGTTTTTTTTTCCTTTTACATACAAGTTAAAGTCAGTTGTGCCAGTCAGTAACAGATTATTATAGTTTTGTGACATCAAACAGCACAAGGAAAAAAATCCTTATGGTTAAAATAAGTTGCTACAGTTACCAAATGTTTGCTTTTACAATCTGAGTCCATTTTAAATTCCTACAGAATTCCCATGTGTACAAAAGCGGTGGTTGGGAGGGTACCACCAACATTGCACTGCCTGACTCAGAAATATACACAACTTCCGTTTAGACTAACTATTATTTGGGAAACACTAAAAATGATTCATGTCATTCGAGGCTGTGAAAGGGTGGAAACAAACACTGCATTCAGCTATTAAAAATCTTCAGCAATGACTCACTAGCTTAGGACATTTCCAAAACCATCCACATTTGCAAAGTAGCAGATTGCTGTTGACAGTACAAAAAATATCAGCAAAATCACATGCTGAAAGCTGGATCTTCTCTTTAGCAAATCCATTCATTTCTTGAATTAGGTGTAAACAAATGGGAAAAGTTGTCCAAAAACAAAAATGGAAGACACACTCTTGAAATGCCATTCTTTATTTCTATTGTGCTATTACTGAAAACCTCTTTCTTAAGTTAACGCGAATCTCAAATTTTCCAGCAAAAAACAATTTGAAGTATTAAATGGATGTAGGAACCCAAATTACCGGAAGTGCAGGAAAAAAGGCTGCTTACTTGACAAAGAAGTTTCTGTAAAAAAGGAAAACATGAACTAAATGAGAAATGCTAGGATTTTTCCATGACCTAAGACTCTTTTTGAGAGAGAGAGAGAGAGAGAGAGAAAAAGAGATCACAAAAATTTGCTGACACTTTCTGAAATACTTTTCCAGTCAGGTTATTCAGTGGAGAATAATGTAATGAATTAAAAGACAAAACACCAAACATTACATTAGTGCAACATCATAATTCAAAACTTTACATGCATAGACTCAGGCAATGCAGAGGCATGGTATCCACAGTAACCACGGTTTATCTTCCTTCCTCACGTGCAGTATTTTCTTTTCCTATACGTACCAGGAACAGAAAATACTGCATCTACTGCAGAGAGAACTGAATTACAGTTGCTATGGATACCGACCAACACATGTTGTATTTTCCCATCTCCAGTATATATAAATACTTACTGTGGCTGTATATGCACCATCCTTTCACTTTAGTGCATATGAGAGCAAGGGTTAATAATTACCTCAAGTATGTGTGTGTGTATATATAGCAAGACGGTTTTTGTTTTTTAGCGTTTCCTAGAAGCTCTCACACAAGCACAGTATGTATGAAGGGGCTCCCCAGAGGTCCTTTCTGACTGGTGGACAGGAGCAGCCAGCTCAGTATATATTACTATGAATGAGAAAGCTTATGTAAGTTTTTGCACTTTTTGCAAAAGTGGAAGGTACCTCCAGCTTACCCGTTAGCAAGAAGGGACAGAAGAGACAGACAAAACTTGTTTAACAACTACCCTCAAGGATAATAGGAGTCAACAGTTACTTCTTTTAGAAAAACACTCCCAGGGGGCTATAAATGCCCCTGCTTTGTCATGTCCTCCCTCTTCTCTTCCTCCGCCTGCCAAACAAGGAAGCCTTTTCAAGCAAGTTACCAACCCTGGCCACCCTTTTGGCATAAGAAAAGCCTGAATGCAGCATTTTTATTCCCGCCCCCCACCCCCCGAAAAAAAATTTTTAAAAAACCGAGTTGAAAGCTGAACTAAATTCAGTATGTCCACCATGCTCAAATAGACACCACAAAGCCAGAAATCTTTGCATCAATCCCTCCTTTTATTAGTATTCCTATCAAATGGGGACACATTCCTTACTGTCAAGAATACATGTTACTTGTCTTGCCTAGATCTGCCTTAAATGCCTCAAAATAGCTGTACCAGCACCGCAGGAGAAAAATTTCCCCTTGTGTTGGATTGTAACAGCAATCATTCATCTTTCTCCTACCCTACACTTTGCAATTCCACAGTACCTTCATTACCAAATGTCAAACTCCTTTTAATTAAAGAAACATATATGACTAGTTAAGAAATCTCTGCACAAAGAAATAAACTGCTTCATTCTAAAATACGGGTGGGAAAAATATAGTCCATAGGCTGGATCCAGCCCACCAACCGATTGGATACAGCCCATGGCTGCCCCCTGCAGTGCTCTGAATGGGGTCGAGCTTTGCCTGCTCCTACCCAGGGCAGTGTGCCCTGCATTCCCACCTGCACCAAGTGCAAGGCTTCCCAATGGAGCTGCTCCCAGTACAGCCGCAGCTGCCTGGGTACTGCTCGGCTCTCCCCACCTCCAGCAGCTTCTCCACCTTCTGCCTCTGCTACACCACTTTGGGCAAAAGAGGGAAGCTGCAGCCAGGAGGCTCCTGCCCCAGCATGAGGGGCTCCAGCTTTAGCTTCTGGCTACCTTCCACCCACAGATGGCTGTTTATTGTGCCAGGCAGGCAGAGTAGGGGGGAAGCTGTAGCTGGACAGCTTCTGCTCCAGCGTGTAGGGCTCCAGCTCCCACTTCTACCCACTAAGCCTGTCCAGCACAATGAGCATCCACCTGAAGGCAACCAAGTGGGTGGAAGGCAGAATGGCGCAGCAGGGGCAGGAAGAGGAGCCACTGGAGGCTGGGGGAACCAAGCAGTATCTGAACAGCTGCAGCCACACCAGAAACAGCCCTGCTAGGAAGCTGTACATGCTGGCCAGGCCAGGAGTGGGTGGTGATCAGCCTCATGAGAAGCACTGGGGGGGGGGGGGGGGGGGGAAATCAGCTGTGGACTGGACTGCAGGTGCAGCTACCCAGATAAAATCTCCTGCACATGTCCCCTGCCTACATCCCCCCACCCCTGGCTGGCTCCTGGCACCTAGCGTGTGGGCAATCCCAACCACACATGCACACACCCTCTCCTCAGCCTCTCCCCACCCCCCAAAATATACAAGAGTAAAGCTTTATTTCAGCTATTACGCAATTGTCTCTATACACACTACTCAATAAAACATGTCAGGACAATTTAAAAAAAAATTAAAATATATGTTATAGTAGATGTTTGATTTTTAGCATACAATTTGGTTTTTTTAAAGCTATAATTTGTTAAAATGATATCTTCTGGAAGACTGTGTGTGCAGCACTCAACATCACACCAAAACCCATTAAGTGGCCCTCTAGGCAAAATAACTGCCCACCTATGCTCTAAAAGAAGCTTTTTTAATACAAATTTCAAATTGCCGAATTTTCTTCAAGGACCATATAGCCCTCCTGCATAAATTGTCTACACAAATTCTAGAAACAGCTCTCTCAGTAGAATTGTGAATGCATAAAAGTACACATGGAAACACACATAAACAGATGCCTGAAATACTATTGACATTATTTTTTTTATATACACATCTATACATACATATACATACATAAAAGGAGGCACATTCTAACAGTGAACAAATATAACTGCAGTTAAGGATCTTACAATTCCCATTACGCAAACTACTACCTCAAAATCTTTATCTAACAGTTGGTAACCTTTTTAGGCTGCAGACCAAAATAACCCAGTTGGAGTCCAACATGGGCGGGTGCTAAAACCCAGTTGCTACCATCACTTCTCCATGTTGTGGCACAGGGAAACGCAAAGGCCCCCACTTGCAGAGCCCCACATCCATATGGTAGATTGAACGTCTCCACCAGCTGGATCCAGCCTGTGGGCCATAGGCTGCTGACCCCTATCTTTATCAACACTCTCCTGAAGCCTTTTAACTGACTTGGATTTAAAAACCATAAATGTAACTGAGAGCAGATAAAACTAACTGAGTTTTCTAAGTGGTTTTATTTTTTCTTTTAACATGCACATATGAACCATTACAAAAGCTAGTTAAGACAGTGACCATTACATGCTGCTGAAATCCTACTAACAGACTCCTGTGATCCTATACAATCAGATCTCATTTATTATTTACTGCTCATATTTCATAACTACTTAGACTATAAAACTTTTAGAACCTGAGCGTGTCAAAACTTCAGATACAATAGTGTATATATAATATACCAAAAGCACTTAAGTCAGAATAATTTGTGTATGAAATGATAGTTGTCAGGCTAATCTGCAAGTTTATTTTATTATTATAATGTGTTTAATTTGCAAGTGTCATCATAGTAATGTGTATGACATTGTGAAAAACTGATGGAAGTCTGTAGATACAGTCCTTAATATTTCCAGAAAGCTTTTTGTAGTTGTACTATAGCTAGGAAAGTCATTACAGAGCACAAAACTTAAGTCAGAAACATTTTTTTAAATGTAAAAAGTTGCACTGATGTTATCCTGTACTCTTTTCCCATATTCTTTACTAACCATCAGAACACTGGCTTTCAATCCCTTCTTATGTTAAAATACAAATAATTTTTTTTTTAATTATATGCTGGTTATCCAATTCAATAGGTTTGTTAGCGAAGAGTTAAAATATAAAACAATAAAAACTACATAAACAGAATTATTTTATTTCATTTTGATATGGCAGTCCCCTGGCTGGTATGGACAAGGGTCAGGAATGGACATGATTATTTTGAGACTCTTCATTACATGCAGGATGCTTCAAGGATACATTTCACATTAAATGAGCTTAAATTATTTTGTCAATTTTTGAACTAGAGAAGCATTTCAAACAGCACTACCCAATGTTTAAAAATATATTAAGCTACTAGCAACAAACATTATTATACCAGAAAACACTTTATTCACAGAGCTTCTAAATTTTTTTTTAAAAACCTGCACTTATTCTTGGATTCTATAGGCTTACACATATGAATAAATCTCACTAAAGTCACTGGATCCACTCGTATGTAAAATTAAGCATGTGGTTAAGTGTTTCAAGACCAAGGCATGGCACGTAATTTCTATTTTTGCTCATTTTTAGTGTTTCTTTTTATCTAAATGACAACAACAAAAAACACAAAACATCAATGGATTTAAATTCAAGTATTTCAGTAACAATGAAAAGTCAATTACTTAAGACCCAATTACTTTTTAATATTTTTATTTGTTTGAACCTGCTGTACCCATACTCTAGTGAAGTCACCACAAGAGTGACTGCTGCTAAGGACAATCTAGTAGCAAAATGTACAAGGAATGACCAGATATAAACACCACCTTTAATTTACAACAAAATATGCAAACAGAATGTAAATGTACTTAAGTCTATTTAAAAATCAAAATGGTAATTCATTAGTTTAACCTGCAAACAAGAATCCTAGCTCTAGATCAGGGGTGTCCAGCCTTTTTGAATGTGGGGCCAGATCATGAACTTTTTATCACCCAGTGGGCCGGCGAACCATATTTAAAGACCTCACAGGAAGCGGTATCACATCATCCCCCTCCCCATAACGGAAGTACAGTGTTTACTTTCGTTTCTCATCGCAGCACCTCGGGCCTCAGAAAACAGCTTGGTGGGCCACATGGCGGCCTGCGGGCCATATGTTGGACGAGCCTGCTCTAGATCAGTACATCTTACTAGAAAATAGCATTTTTAGGAAACCATACTTTAATGATCCATAAGGTTGCATTTCCTTACTTTACTCTGTTCTCAGTTTCTATCTTTCAAAATAATTTTGGCCCCACAAAGGTTATCAAATACATTTTTGTGAAGGAAGGTTTTTTTTGTCATCAAGTCAAATATGCTCTGCTTGGACACATACTGACACCTCATGGACATATGTGAAAATATTTTAAACCATTTTGAAACTTACTGTGATTTACTGCTTTTCCTCTTTTTAAAAAGCAATATCTACATAAAAATGACATCTGTGTTTTGTACATTTCTGCTCTTCATTTCTCAGACACTGTTGGTTCTACTGGTCAGTATGGATTAAAACAATCACACATACATAATGCCAAACTACAAGTCATAAGCAATGCTCATAGAGGCCCCTACAATACCTGAGCTCACTGTCTACCTACACAAAGCATGGAGAGCCAACTGCAAGCCTTTAGCAGAACTAATCCTGAGAGCAAGCACATTGGGCAAATGAAGAGGACAGGAGAAAGGTGAAAAGAATCAAGTTGCCTCAAATTTTCACTTGAGGAAAACTGGAAATTGGCTCCTCATTACCCAGAAGTTCTTCACTATCATCACTACAATCACTGTACTTGGTTCCTAGCTGAGATAACATTTCAAAAGATTCACCACTCTTTAAACAATTTTTCTCAGCGAATGGAAAACGGACCGTTGCCCTATGTACCATGTAATGGATTACAATGCTAGGCAAGCCTGGATGGCTATCCTAAAGACACCTATTACCAGGTTCGGTGGGGGACGGGGATAGACCTTCATCTACAACCACAAGAACCCATCAAAAGACATGTTGGGGAGAGGCAGAGGAAAAAAAAAAAAAGACTTAATTTGATCATTTGTTTTGGCTATATTTCAAAATGAGACAAGGTAAGAGATTATTCTTTACTTCATTTTCTGTCACTCTGGAATAATGAAGTAGTGAAACAGGGTTCCTGCCAAATCCCCAAATTCAGAGGGTAAATAGGTTACCACTGGCCTTCCACATGTATTTCTGATGCACATCTCAAGCAAATACTTGCCACCTGGATCCTTCAGGTAAGCAATAAATAAATAATTCTTTTAGTTCTGGCAATTGAATCAAAACCCTTTTATAAAGAAAAGTACAAGAATTATAGCAATAATGTATGTGCTTTCTAATTATTTAAAACTATCTGCAACACTCAGAAACCCCAATTTTTGTAGCAGATAAATTAAGAAATTCCTCATGCATTTTAAAGCAAAAAGTATGAAGAAATATAAATGCAGTCCTCCTATGGTGGCCATTTTTCAACTGTTATAACACTACCCTACAATAACTACATAACATTTATTCAAACATAAAAAATTCTGAGGAAATTTAAAATGAAGGGCTAATAAGTTGTAATACTTACCTGTAAAATTCAATATTATATGAGGCAAAGTCACTAAGAGGAATTTGGCAGATGTTAAGGCTCATGGTGATTAACATGTAAAGAGAATAATGTCAGTGACATGACTGAACATATTTTTAAAAAATAAAACCATAAGAGCAAAGCTACTAAATATTTATTAGTTTTGAAAACTAGGAAACACTCAGATATGTCATATCTTTAAAGTTGTTCCTTTACATATGTTTGATCTTATATTCTGTTCATTAAAATAGGCATGTAGCTGTTTTTCCTGTACAAAATACTCAATGAAAATAAAAAAGTAAATTTGAAAAATCTTTACCTCAAGAATTTCCACCCTTAATGAGGTGAATTCATGAGAAAACTACAATCTGCTACAAAATTTTGGTTTTTTATAAAGCAGAAATCATGTGATATTGTGGTTAAATCACAGAGGACAACGAGATGATTTTCTTTTTCTCCCAGTGAAAGTCCTAACAGCTGTTTAACTTACAGTGCACTCAACCTTAACATAGATGGAATAAGTGAGCATATTTTGCCAAACAGACCCCGCTCCAACCTAAAACCAGCAGCTGATAATTCCACTCCTCATAAAAATCAACAAATTATTTTAATTCTTACTATGGTCATTGGGCTAAGCACAGACAGTCAAAAAGCCAGAGGCTGAATTGATTCAATCTTTGCAGGTTAGTCTAAGATCCATAAATTAAACTGATAAGCAAGTAAACAGACATTCACTTTTGATTCTGGAAATGCAGCCACATGCCTGCAGTGGCTCAGCCAGAAGCTGGGGGGCGCTAGAGCACATTTCTCTGCTCGGCTGGAGCAGAGCGCTTAGGCCAAAGCTAGTCTGCCCACTATGTAAGCTGGGGGGAGGGGAGCGGGGGGGAGGGAGGTGCAAAGCATCCTGTGATGCTGGGGGACTGCAAGTTAAACTTGAATCTGGAGAAGATCTGGGACAAAAGTTCAATAAACCCATTTAACCTAAACCGTTGAGTCTGATACTACATCCATCCAGGTTTAACTTAATCTGGCTTCAGCCATTTTGAAAGCAGTTCACGTGCACTGGCTTTCTGTTCCATTACAGATTTGAACTGGTTTGTGTGTAACTTCCGTCCCTAGTCTTGGAAAAAACAAAAACAAAAAACAGGGCAGGGTGGAACCTTAGAGATTAACTTGTTCAGAAAGCCATAAACTAGAGATTTTCAATCTTTTCAGCCTCAAGGCACCATTCCACAATGTCTCTGAATTCAGCATCACCCCAGCTGACAATCATTGAGCTATTTATCTAGCTGGTGCCAGGTGAGGGTGGCAGGGGTATGACCTCTCCCTTTCCCTACAAGTCTGGATTTGAGAGGTCAGGATCAGCCCCTGCCACCAAGGCTGCTCCTCTAGGGTCTTGCATGCTGGCAACTGCAGCCACCTGCCCTGGCAGCCCCTCTCACCAGCCCTGGGACCATGGAACAAGGAAGGCTGCAAAGCAAGGCTCTGCAGCCCTACATCTACCCACAGCACAGCATGCTGCACAGAAAGTGGGGGCAGCTGGCAAAGGAGCTGCTGGTGGGGAGGCAGCAGGAGTCCCCAGTGGAGCACCGCAGGTACTATTTGTCCTGGATACCTGTAAGGGCAGATATGAGGCAACAGATCAGGGAGGGAAGTACTCATCTCCTCAAACAAGAGCCAGATGCCACATCACTCTTGAAAGGATCTTGCAGCATGACAGCTGAGAATCAAAGCCATAAGCTTTTGTAACTAAAAAACTTACTTATCCAGATACTATGAATGTAGTTGCAGAAAGCAGGGGTATTAATAAAAAGAAATAAAGTAAGTCACACATACAGGATGAAGAAAGGAGGGGGCACTGCTGTGAGATGCAAAGGTGGGCTGAAGAGATTAAAAGGGAAAAGGCAAAGCAGTTAACCCACTGAGGGGGATAAGTCCACATAATGGGTTAAGAATCCAGAATCTCTCTTGAGACTATACTTAACAGAGCTCAGTCTGTAGATGATTTCTTGTTCCACATTTTTATGTTCAAGTTGTCTTTTTAAAATTGTTTTAAAAACCATGTACTCCGAGATCAATGATAGAAGGCCCAGGCAGGCTTCAGTGTCTATCTGGACTGATGTTAGTATCTTTCATGTAGGGATCACCCCATATGTCCAATATAGATAGCAGAGGGGAACTGTAAGCATGTGATGGCACATATGACATCAGCAGGAGCAGGTGAGTGAACATCAGATACTATATTTTGTGTCATTTGCTCTAGTGATTATGTGGTCTGTGTTGACGAGAAGACAGAGCTGGCATCTGGGTCTGAAGCAAGGCCTAGTAGCTTGGTAAGAGTAAGAGATGCTGGAGAGAAGAGTTGCTTGAGGTTGAGGTTGGGGGAGGGGGGGCGGCTGCCTGTAAACCAGACTACAGATGGATTGGTCACCATTTTCCAGGAGGGGATGGAAATCCTTGATGTGTGCAAAGTATTCAAGCTAGGGGCTGTAGGTGACAAGAGGGATTTTTTATTGTCCTTAACAACTTCCACCTCTCCAAGCTGGCTCTAGAATACTTCACACAGCAAATTAAACTTATTGGATACCACCATGAAACTTTTCAATAGCCACAGAAACATCGCATTGCACTGGAAACAAACTGAGCACTACAGCTACCTTCACACTCCCAACTTCCACCCTAAGCCCACCACTAGATCCATCACCTACAGCCAGGCTCTCCAATATAACCCCACCTGCTCTGATCCCACCAACTGGGATGCACGTCTCGGGGATCTGGAGCAGGGATTCCTACACTTACCCAACACCGTAGCCACTCAAATCAGAGCCAGACTCAGACCCTGCTCCAGCCTGCTACAATACTAACTATGTGAAAAACACAACAGCGAAGAATGAGATTAGGGGAAAATGCATTATTTATTTTGCTCAGTTTAACACATTCTTACACCCACTGAAAGTTCCAGCACCTTCACACTTTGTGGCAGGAACACAGAATTTGGAAGGGGACCCCCACAATGAGGGGGAGAGTGGGGCAGGGATAGGGGCTGCCCAGCTAGGTTGGTGAATAGGAGCCTGGGGCTAGGAGCAGGACAGAGGCGTAGGCAGCAATCCAGGAGACACCAAGGGGTGAGGAGGTGGGAGCTGCTCCCTGCTGCTGTGCACACCTCCAGGGGAGACATAGGGGGCATGTGCCCCCTTGGATTTGTACACGGGGCAAGGGCAGGCTGTCTGCTGTGGGCTCGGAGCCAGGGGCTGCGCCAGATTCTTCGCAGCAGGGGGGCTGAGTAGGGGCTGGGCTTGGGGACAGCTCCGCTGCATGGGGTGGGCGGCACCACCAGGGAGGTGGCTACAGGGAATTATGGGCTGGCTATAGTCCCCACACTCCCAAGGCCCACCCTAACACTGCCCCTGCTCGGGGCACTGTAGACTGCTGCCTTTCCCTTGGGAACCCAGACTGGCATAGGCCGACATAGCTGGTTAATAATCAGGTATCAGCCACGAAAATCTTTATCAGTGTACCCCTACTGTTGTAGAAGGGCAAACAGACAGAGAAATCATGACATTTTCAGTGTACTCATAATTCAAATTAATTTTAGCTAATGATTCTGTTAAAGTAAGTCTTTGGGACTAAACTGTCTACATCCTATCCAAGAACCACTCAATTACTGCAGGAAAATAATAGGTCTTCCAAGCGTATGTTAGTGTGGCTCCTTGCACTAACTGCACTCTCAAGATAGCAGGACAAGGAGCAACAGCTGCAGGACTGTGGAATGTCCTTCTAAATTTGGCATTTGTTATAGAAACAAAATTAAACACATAATGCCTAACAAAGATCAATGGGTTACTCAACATGGCCAGACCCCCATAACTGAAGCAAGGACAGCACACAGTGTGAGCTCTGGTTCAAAGAGACATGATCAGGGATCCGGGTTTTCTGCTTGCCATGAAAAAAGCAGTAAAACATGGATTTTCTCATTTTAAGGACAAAAGGGCAGATTTTCTCTTTTTAAAGAGAAAAGCACTGATTTTTCTTCTTTAAAAGGAGAACAAAAATGTGGGAAACAACAGGTTTCCTCCTGCAGGCTGGAAGATTTTGGAGTAAGGGGCACTGGCAGGATCAGTGGGCACTAACAGGGCTGGCAAGGGTTGTGGCTTGGGAGGGGCAATGGCATGAATGGGAGCAGGGCACCAGCATATCAGGGCTGATCAGCACCACAAAGCAGTGTGGAGAGAGGGGAAGGGGGACACAGTCACAGCTGGCCCCACATCCTGGTGAGTGAAGGGGGCAAGAGAATCTCAATTTTCCATAATAAAAAAAAAATTCAAATGCCAAGATTTACAGGTATTTAGAATGTATTTTATTATAGTGATTGAGGCACTAGTAGGCTTCCGAATTGCTTTAAATTTGTAACTATATCAATAAAGCATTGTGTTCAACTGATACCTACATATATAATGGCATTTCATTTCAATCACGGGAAAAAGGAGATTTTGGGGTTTTTAAAAAAAAAATCAGAGAATTGGCTTTTTTTTTTTTTTTTTTTTTTT
>NW_017729005.1:10483926-10485795 GCF_001723915.1 Gavialis gangeticus
CTCTGATAGGTTTAAAATACTGGGGGAAAGACAGGTTTTTTTTTAAATCAGGGAAGTTGCAATTTTTAAACAGAGAAAACCAGGACCTCTGGTCATGACGTCTGGCAGAGGAAGTACACCAGTTAATTGGCAACGGAGGAAGATGCATTGTGTTAGACTTCTTTCTAAGAATTTTAAAGTGCTTAAGTCCCTAATAGGGACAGTGATAGTTGTAAGTAAATGGGAATAATAGAACTGAATTGTTCAGGATGTAAGAGCATGCTATGAAGCTCTAGAGAACTCCAAGTATATAACTTCTCCCTGAATTAAAACATAGTTTGGGGGGAAAAAATAGGCAAGGTGACTGACTCATGGCACTATAAATGCAATTAACAGTGGAACTGTCAGCACCATCCTGCCCATATAAAACAGGGATGCCCAACTGGTGACCCATGGGCTGCATTTGGCCCTCCCACGGCATTAACCTGCTCCAAAGCTTCCAGTCTGGGTATCGCTTTCCCCATCAACGCAGCTGTTACTGCTACTAAGTCCCTGAGCTTCCCCTCCCTCCTCCAACTTCTGCTTCCTGCCTTTACACCCAGGGGCTTGGCAGGGCAGGGCAGGGCAACAGAGCTGAGGGAGCTCAAGACCAGGCAGCCTGAAGAAGCAACAATGCTGTACGAAGTGTTGAGGGGAGAAGTACGCAATGTACATGGGGGGGGGAAGGGAAAGAGGGCAAATGGTATGACACAGCACTGGCACAGTAAAGCAATTGCGGAGACAAGGATGCCCAATGTGCAGCATGGCACAGTCCCAGCCACTCAGAAGCCTGACTGACCCAATACAAAAAGACTATGGAGAGTCAACCCCCCCCCCAAAAAAAACCACAACAACAACAACCTGGTCTGTCTCACCAATTCTCCAAAGTTAAAGCAACAATTAAAGTGTCTTCAGAACAAAATGCCTCAAGAGACACAGAAACAGGAGCTAGTTATTGGACACAGGTAACAGGTCCTTGAGAAACTTTATATTAGGGTAAGGAACAAAGAGCAATGCTGCATAGGCACACAGCAGATTGAATCTTGACTGAACTAAGAGAATACACAGCATGCTTCACATGAAGTAGTTCAGAAAAGGCAGAGCTTAAGCCAGGGCGATTCAAATTAAGAAAGAATCTCTTTTGTTTTTATTAAGTCCTCCTGGTCTTCTTACTCTGCATCAGATTATATTGGTGCACAGCAGTCCCTGTCCGTGGTGCTTAACCAGCTAACCAGACTATCCAGTGCAGAAACTCTGGATCTGGATGGACTATTTAACTATAGTGCCGCAAGATTGGGTCTGCGCAGTCTGAGAACAGGAATGGAAGCTGAATAAGCAAGTCTGTCAACCAAAATTGCCCCAGGCAGTATAAAGTTACAGAACTGATTACAGCTGTCTATTGATTTTTGGAAAACACTTTGGAGGTGATATGTAAGAGGTCTTAAACTCCAGGGAGAAAAGAAAAGAAAAGAAAAGAATCAGCCAATGAACTTTAGCTCACATCACCATCAGGAGCAAAAAATCTGGCAGTTATCAAACAGATCTATTATGACCTAAACTCCCCAGGAATGGAAACTATTTTGAACTTCCACGGAAGCCACTCATAAGTGATAACAGACAGTGTGCTTAGGAAGTCTGCCAGATCACCTCCAAGAATTAGCAAAGATCCATTAGAATGTATGCTATATCAATGGTCCCCACACAAAAGCCAATTTCTCTTTCAGACAAACAGAAGCCCAGCCTTTTTACTTGTTGATGAAACACACTGCAGAAATACACTGCAGATGTGCTGTGTAAGATATGCACCACCATATTTTTTATTTTTTTTTTTTTTTTTTTTTTTTTTTTTTA
>NW_017729005.1:10485959-10490380 GCF_001723915.1 Gavialis gangeticus
ATTTTTTTTTTTTTTTTTTTTTTTAGAAACAAGCAAGAATGGCACTTGGTGGGTCCAGGGTCCATAACACCAGGGAGGAAAACTACATCATCCAAGGACCAGATGCCTTGCCTGTACAAGTGGTCCCAACCTGACCTTAAAGCCTTGTGTGGAGAGTAGAGATTAGAAATGGTGCTCTTTGTGCACATTCTTGAATTCCTTCCATCATTTCCTTCCTGCCTCATTGCAGAAGTGAACCAAAACCTCCTTGTTCATTTGACATTTTGCTAGAGAACAGAATAACATGAGCCATAGTGTGGTTGCTGCTGACATACAGCAATAACAGCCGATACCTTAATACCAAATATTCAGCCTAATAGGCTCAGTCATATTTACGTTTCTCCCTCCTGAATAATAACTGCACCAACAGAAATTTGTTTCTATTTTGACTAATGTATAGTTAGGGACCTACTGAAATCACAATTTTGCAGATTTAACAGACACTGGGAAATCCAGCATTGGCCACGAAATCCGAGGGGGGGAGGGCATTCACTGAAAATAAGTTTTCATGGCACTGCAAACTGGCCATGCAGCCTGCCAGGGTGGAAACAAGGTTACCAGCATGAAGGGGAGCCCAAAATGGCTGCCACTCCAACCCCTCCCATTGACTGGCTCAGGGGGCTGTCCATGATGTGGCTCTACCCCTCTCCATCAAATCAGTCGCAGGGCCATATGATGAACAGCCCTCATTACCAATCAGCAGTGAGTGGCAGGGCTACTGGGGCCCCTCAGCCAGAGGCTGGCCCCTTGATCCCCACCACAAAGTCCATCAGAAGCCTCCTCAAATTTGGCAGTCCCCTATTTATAGTCAACCAAGGTTTCACAAACACTAATGCTGTGATGCAGTAAGATTGTTTTTTGTTGTTTATAAGGACAAATGCAATAGAGAAAGGGTACAATCAAGGCTTGCTGCCATCTCCTGCTGGGATCTGATGTAGATCAGCCATGAGCTGACAAGAGAAAGTCCTTTCCAAGATATATTGCACTAGACATTACAAGAAGACTCAGTGCCAAGGTGTCTGGATAGTAGTGTGTACTGATAATAGTAAGGTCCCCCTGTGGGTGCTGACAGACATGCAGCTCTGTACTGTAATTCACAGTGCTTCACAAAAAGTGCCACAAGTTACAGTGATCCTCCCTCCCCACCCCGATCCAACAGATATTCTCCGTTTGCTGGGTGGGGGGAAGAGGGGGAGGGTGATCAAGCTCCACTTTGGGGCCAATCCAGTGAAAAGAGGCTGCCTGTCTCTCCCCTAGACTCCCTGTCCCAGTACTGTATTCAGGATGGAATGGGGGAAAGGAAGGGAGGGAGCTCCATCTGAGGTTTGCCAAGCCTGTGCTGGAGGGTGGGGTGGATGAATTAGGGCCCTCCCACCTCAAGGGAGCTCAAATTCCCCTGCCCCACCCTCTAGCGCAGGCTGGGCAAACCCCAGACAGAGCTCTCTCCTCTTCCTCCCATCACAGCTATAGAGCACTTTCAAGGGATCGATCGCATGACAAACAACTTAAGTCTGGGCCCTGTGATTCTCCACCAGATACCCTGTTCCTAATCCTGGGAGTCATACTGCTTTCTCTGCCTCTTATTTACCTGATTTCTTACAGGGGCAAGTGTATAGATCTCTGGCTCCTAAAATCCATGACAGAATAGAATGCTCCACCTGTTTCCTCACTGAACAGTTTCATTCCCTCCAAAGACAGGTCCGTTATGGTGGCCTGTAAGTCACTTAGTATCACCAGACCCCTGAATATACAAGCCCAATTCACTGTGATAATCATGGCTATGGCTATTTGACCGTGTAGACATATCAGCCGAGGCAAAGGCTATCTGTAGTGAAATTATCAAAACCATCTAACCCTCCTTGATGATTAATTTGAACTTAATTGTTCTGCAGGATTTTAGATATGGAACAGACTTCTTCCCAATTAGGAAACCTATATTTGGTATGCAACATAATATGAACCATTTAAAAGTTGAGCTAAGGTGGAAGAATTTGCTTTGGGGGCAAAGAGGTTCAACTTTTTGGGAGGGTGGGGGCTGGAGGAGTGTTTGTCCTTCAACATATATTTGATGGACTTTTTCTGCCCTTCCAAAACTCACTAGGAGCCATGGTTTAAGTTGGGCGTAGAAATAAGTCTCTTGGGGAAGAAATATTACCTGGGGTCTGCTATACTCCTTTGCCAATTCTAGGATGCCTTCATACCACTGACATGCTGTTCCAAATATCCAAAAATGCTGAAGTCAGATGAATCAGAACAAGCATACACTCAGGCTTTTTAATACTGCAGTTAACTGATTTTTAAACAGTGTGTACACATCTATACATTCACCAAGATGTTCAGTGTGGTCATAAATTTAAGCAACTATACAACCTAGTTTTTGTGACAGTTTTTTCAGTCTTAGTACCATTCTTACTATTTGTATCTTGTCACTGTGCTTTAACTTAAGATTGTACGGTCTTCAAATACACACTGAATAAATAAGATAATTTGTCAAAACAAATATTTATAGTGGGAAAATGGAAAAAAAAAGTGAGAGAAAACAGTTGAATTAAGCTGTAATGCCCTAATGAATATGAGAATAATTTTTGTGCATTCCAGGATCCTGTTCCCCCAAGCACTACCAGAAGTAACTAGGAATAACGGCCACAAGTTGATTGACAGTAGGTTCAGGCTAGACATCAGGAAGCACTACTTCACACAGTCAGGGAGGCTAGGATCTGGAGCCAACTTCCAAGGGAAGCGGTGCTTGCTCCTACCGTGGGGATCTTTGAAAGGAAGCTAGATAATCACCTAGCTGGGGTCATTTGACCCCAGCATCCTTTCCTGCCCATGGCAGGGGGTCAGAATTGATGACCTGCTCAGGTCCCTTCCAACGCTACCAACTATGAAACCATGAAACACCTGCATATGCAATGCATGCAATTTGCAGCACTGCAGACAGGTCTGCAGTGCCACAGACCACACATGCACACTCATGTGGACATACCCAAAATGACACAAATGAGATGTCAGGCAATGTTTGTTTCTACCCTAAGAGTAAGCTGACTACTGATAATTTTCTCATTCTGTTTCTGGTCCTGGAATGGTACAGTAGCCAAGGTTCTCAAATGTTACTAGTGATTTTCAGTGTCCATCTGGAAGTGCCTTTTATGGGCTTAAATTTCAGAAGGCAGCTGCACAGGAGTTCATACTGACTCCTTTGAGAAGATTCATATTAGGCGCTCAAATTAAGTCTCCCTAAATTATTAGTGTCTTAAAAACTTTGGACCCTAAATTTGAATGCAGTTATATTTATTGCAACAACACCCAGGGATCCCCATCAGAGATCAAGGACCCTATGTGATAAGGTACTGTACAAACTATAAATGTTCCTTGCTGACTTTGCCTTATTTGCAGGGGAGAGGGGAGGAAGAGGAGATACTAGGGGTAGTGTAGCTGATTCAAATTTCTATTTATGTTAGTAGTAAGCAAACACACGTACAACTGAAATATTCAAATATGCATTTTTCCCTGAAGTATGTATTTTATTTAAGCCTTCTTTGCTAAGTTTTTATAGTGTAGATTACTTCAGTAGCCTCAGCAGATGGATTTGGTGTCCTGACTCACAACTTGACAATGCTGGCAGGTTCTTTTTTGTTGTGGTTGTTTGGTATTTTTAACTATAGTTTTCTCACTGTTGAAAGGAAAGGATTATTATATACAGTATTTAAAACAATAGATGATTGGACATGCCTCGTACAATACTGTGAAGTAAAGATTGGTCTTAGCCCCATGTACAGGTTCTATTCAAATATGTTGAATTCACCTACACTTTAGTTAGAAGTATTACTTACCAAACAGGAGTCGTTTTCCCTCATCTTCAGATTTTCTTCTAGGCTTTGCACAATTTTATCTCAAATTAGTTTACGCAAATTTAAGTTTTTCTTTTGAGAATAGGAAAATTAACATTGATTCTTTTATTAAAAATATACCATCAGTTAGGAATTTGCCCCATTTTTTTTTATAATAAAAAAGAACCAATTCATGATAGGAAGTTTAACTTCTCTGAATTCTTCACTGCTTTAATTATTTAGCGATTGAAGTAGAGCAAACAAATGAGTTAAGATCATAAAATAAAGGATCCCGCTTAAGCACATAAGTAATATTTGTTCTTGATTTGTAAGCCCAGCTGTGTGTATAGCAGCTTTAGTAGATGATGTATATTTAATTCTCCATGCTTTAGGAAGGCTAACTTCAGCAAGCTCAGGCGTTTAGTCAATGATGCACTGCAGGGTAAGAGATTTGGTGAGATGGGAGCCCAGGAAGGGTGGCTGTGCCTTAAGGAAGCAATCCTTTGGACACAGAGGTACACGATCCCGATGCGGGGGAAAAGGGGGAAAGGG
>NW_017729005.1:10495380-10496627 GCF_001723915.1 Gavialis gangeticus
CATCCCAAGTTAAGGATAACAAAAATTTGTTTTTCAGATATATAGGGAGTAAAAGGAAGGCCCAGGGAGGTATAGGACCACTACTGAATGGGCAAAAGCAATTGGTGACAGACAGGGGGACAAGGCTGAACTCCTCAATGAATTCTTTGCTTCAGTCTTCCTAAACGAGGGGCAAGACAAGTCTCAAAATGGGATTGTAGAGAGGCAACGGCTGGGCGCCAGACTACCAAGCACTGACCATGAGATGGTGCCAAGTCACTTGGAAGGACTGGATGCGTTTAAGTTGGCAGGCCCAGATAAGCTCCACCCGAGGGTACTGAAGGCACTGGCTGATGTCACTGTACAGTCACTGGCAAGAATAGTTGAGCACTCGTGCATGGGCCAGGTCCCGGAGGACTGGAAAAGGGCCAATGTGGTCCCTATTTTCAAGAAGGGGAGGAAGGAGGATCCAAGCAACTATAGGTCAGTCAGTCTCACCTCCATCCTTGTTAGTCTCTGAAAAGATTATTAAGGCTCATATATGTGACAGCCCAGCAGGAAAAATTATGCTGAGGGGAAACCAGCATGGGTTCGTAGCAGGTAGATCATGCCTGACTAATCTACTCTTTTTTTATGACCAGGTTACAAAACAGCTGGATGCAGGAGTAGGGGTAGATATTGTTTACTTAGACTTCAGGAAGGCCTTCCATACAATATTCCACCCCATGTTGGTGAACAAATCAAGAGGCTGTAACTTGATTACACAGTCCGGTGGGTGGCAAATTGGCTAGAGGGTCGTACCCAGAGAGCGTGGTGGTGGATGGGTCAATATCGACCTGGAAGAACGTGGGCAGCCCCACAGGGCTTAGTCCTTAGACCGATACTTTTCAATGTCTTCATCAGTGACTTGGATGAGGGAGTGAAGTGTACTCTGTCCAAGTTTGTGGATGATATAAAACTGTGGGGAGAAGTGGACACACCGGAGGGCAGGGAACAACTACAGGCAGACCTGGACAGGTTGGACAAATGGGCAGAAAACAATAGCATGTAATTTAACAAGGAGAAACGTGAAGTGCTGCACCTAGGGAGGAAAAATATCCAGCACACTTACTGCCTAGGAAATGACCTGCTCGGCAGCACAGAAGCTGAAAGGGATCTCGGAGTCCTAGCGGACCCCAAGATGAACACGAGTCGTCAGTGTGACAAAGTCATCAGCAAAGCTAACTGCACTTTAGCATGCATCAGCAGATGCATGACAAACAGAAGAA
>NW_017729005.1:10501627-10502165 GCF_001723915.1 Gavialis gangeticus
CTAATAAAATAGCAATGTCAGACTCTCAAGAAAGTCCAGTGCCTTTTCAAGCACAGAAACAACAATAATGAGGTTGACCCCTGAAGTTGAGGTATAAAACAAAGGTTCTTTGGAACTTCCATTGTGCAGAATACATTGAGAATCTCAGTTAGAATCTCAAGTACCAAACATCTGCTATTCTGGCTGACATCTGGTAATAATCTTCAGATTGACAAGAAATATCAGTTTTAACATCAAACTGAAATTAGACAGACATAATTCTCTGACATCAGATGTACAATGTTAAAATTGCAGACAAGATTTATATTCTATCTTGTTTAGCCTTTTTATTTAGATTACAAAATACCTGGGTCACATGACAGTTCCTAAAATGTGCATGAAACTGGACAATTTTAATGATATATAAAGCAGCCTGTGCGAATTATTATGCAAAATCCTTCAGACTATTTGATTATTCCAACACTAGTTAAGCTATTCTGCTATTATTATTATTATTATTACTACAACATCACAAAGATAATGGGTGTTATCTGAAACC
>NW_017729005.1:10507165-10507402 GCF_001723915.1 Gavialis gangeticus
AGAAGAAAGGAGGTGATACTTTCCCTCTATCAGGCACTGGTCAGACCACAGTTGGAATACTGCATCCAATCTTGGGCATCACACTTTAAGAGAGATGTGGATAACCTGGAGAGGATCCAGAGAAGGGCCACTCATATGGTTAAGGGCTCGCAGGCCAAGCCCTACAAGGAGAGACTAGGGCACCTGGGCCTCTTCAGCCTCCGCAAGAGAAGGTTGAGAGGCGACCTTGTGGCTGCC
>NW_017729005.1:10508154-10513846 GCF_001723915.1 Gavialis gangeticus
GACATTGTGGGGATTATGGAGACTTGGTGGGACTCCAAGCATGATTGGGCGGTGAATGTTGAGGGCTATAGGCTGTACAGGAGGGACAGGATAGGAAAGAGAGGGGGAGGAGTGGCACTCTACATCAAGGAGGACTACACGTCCTCGCTAATTAGTAAGGAGTCAGGGGAGAAGCACTCTGAGGTGCTTTGGGTTAGGGTTCAAGGCAGAAGAGGGGAAAGGGACCTATTGGTGGGAGTCTACTATAGACCCCCTACCCAAGCAGAGGAGCTTGACCAGGAATTCTTGGGTCAGCTCACTGAGGTAGTAAAAGCTAGGGATCTGGTAGTCATGGGGGACCTGAATTTCCCAGACATCTGCTGGGAAGAGCACTTGGCCAGGCCCAAGCGCTCACACAGGTTCTTGGAGAGAGTCCAGGACCTTCATCTAACCCAGGAGGTGCACAGCCCCACCAGCCTGTGCGAATTATTATGCAAAATCCTTCAGACTATTTGATTATTCCAACACTAGTTAAGCTATTCTGCTATTATTATTATTATTATTACTACAACATCACAAAGATAATGGGTGTTATCTGAAACCAGATCTGGCCTGCACACCAGAAGTTCCCTTCCTTTGCAGACACAACTGGTTTTCATACACACACACACAAAAAAAGATTAGACAACCTCCACTTTGGGCAATGGCAACACTCCCCATAATATCTTTAAATTTTCCTATTTTTCTAATTGCATTAATAAATAGGTTATTTCAACAGGAAATAACAGAAAGCATTTTTCTTTATTTAATCTCCAGTTTAATAGTTTAAAAATGTCATTTTGTACCTCTCCATGCGCCAATCCAAACCAGTTACTCTGAACTTTCAACTACCAATAAACAGAGTTTGAAAAAAGTTCAGCTTGGGAGTCTAGCCTATGAATCTGGACAAAAAAAGTTTTGTAAATGTCATTTCCCTCCATAAGCCATGTCTCAAAACTAACCTACTACAATACAAGAAACAAAATCAGATATTTTACTTAATTTTATGGAGGCTTAACTGAGGTTTATATTAGCCAACCATTTTGCTACATTAAAATTAAAGTGTTAAAGTCAAATTTACAAGATGCCAGAATTCACAGCGCCCATCCAACCATAATTCTACCACTTGTAGATGTAAGTGTGACACAGCTAATTTCATGATTGCATACAATTTTTCTCATGCAACTTCTACTTTATGCAGTGCATAAATCCAAACGTTTCCTTTTTCTCTCATGGACCCAGATTCTTGGCTCTGTAACATTTTCTATTGTGAAAAGGAAGCAACAAGCAAGCAGGCAAACTGAAAAAAAAAATGCTAAATAGCTATCAAAGCCGTTTGCTATTTCCTGTACGTGTTCTCATAGTGGCCATCATGTTGCACGTATCCTAATGATAAAGAATTATTTTCCTTCTCACTTCAAGCAGAAGTAATTTTAATTTTTAGGGAACTCAGTGAAGTAATTACTGTTCATATCTGTGTATTATTTATTTAAATTTGCTGCACCCATGTTTCATGCGTTTCATATAGCAGCAACAAAAATTAAATGACATTAAGATGAACTAATTTTCTGGGGCGCACAAACCAGTGAATTGATGTTGCTAGTAATTCCTTATCAGTATTTTTGTGTGAAGTTTAAATGTGCTACAGAAGCACGTCACTGGTCAAAACTGTAAATGCAAGGTACAATTTAGCCTAGCTGCCTCCACTGGACAACAATGAAAACAGTCTTCAGAATACAGTGAAACTTCAGTTTACAGTTATGGTCTTTCCTAGTATACTTGTTTTACCCTTCTTGCCACAGACTAAGAAAGGAAAAGATGTCTTATATTCCCTAGATGAAGTTCTGCGGTATCTTATTTGAAAACTAGCCATGACAATGTTCTGCAAGAGAGGAAAAAAGGGATCACATAAATCAAATATTCCTAGGATTCACACTTCAATAACACTTGGTCTAGGAACAGTTTCTGAGCTGCTTTACCTTTATCTGTCTATTGTGGATAAAATCATATCAATTTAGGAGAAACCTATTCCCCCAAACTTTACAGAGTAAAATGCATCACTTGCATTTTATATGTTAGTAAAGTTAAAGAATTACAAAACTTCATCAATAAGCTCTAATGCTGAAGAGGAAGAGGGCTTCTTAGACAAAGGCAGTGTCAAAGGATAATGCCAAAACCTTATTTTGAGATTTGCTGCATGTCATAATTGTTTTTGTATATTTTATTGTACTGATCTGACAGGTGTGGTCTTGCTGAAAAGCCCATGTTATGCTGTATCCATTTACAGTTGCTGTCATCACTGTATGGATTATTTTGTGCCAGCTATGTATAAGTTGATAGTTCGGGATATGGAATTAAAGGAGTAGGCAAAACTGCCGATGGCCCTTGCCACTATGTTCTAGGGCCAGAGCAAATGCTCTTTACAGTAATGAACACAAAGGGCTGGTAGGAAGGGCGCACCTGTGCACTGTCTGTCTAGAAATTTGGTTTGGATAGGGATGATCCTGCCTCAGGCATGGGGTTGGACTAGATAACCTCTGGAAGTCCCTTCCAGCTGGCTTCTCTATAATTCTATGATCGGGGTAATAGAGTCTACAATAAGCAGGGGCATCTGGAAGTAATGGCCCATCAGGCCAGAGGGACTCCAGGTACCCCAGAGCTTTCTGGTAAAGACTCATGAGCATTAGATTAAATGTTAACTGGGGGCTGGCTTGCAGGCTTTTTAGAGCCTAGCTACACTGACCCCCATTACCAGGACCGGTAGAGTCAGCAGGAAGGCCAGTCTCAAGAACTCTGTCAAGGACTGTCACGTAAGGCGAGGTGTGGAGATGAGAGCATAAGAATCTGTATTTGTTTTACTTTTCTGTCTTTAAACTCATGGACTGTTTTGTTTACATAATTTTTTCATCTTGGCTACTAAATTCTTTTGCTGTTTGTCTCCTTACTGATTTGCTGGTGGAAAATGTGATTTTTGGCCAGCTGATATTCTGTGCTGACTCTCTCCAGAGAGGAGATGACCTATAATTTTTTTCATAACCCACAACTGGTGGCCACTTGGGGTCAGCAGAGATCCCTCACTGCAGCTGCACAGCCCAGTGTAAGGGCAGAGAAACTGAGGAGCTGACAAGGAGCTCTCAGGGCAAGCTGCATCTGTTCCTTGGGGTGAGTGGCAGGATAGTGGGGAGAAACTGAGGGATCCAGGGGTCCCTTGCAGATGGGTTTGAGACACTACTCCCCTACCACCAGAACTTCTGATGGCATACAGAAGACGTCATCACTAAGCCCCACAAGATATACATGCCCAGGTACTTCTGACAGGTTCACATAGCTCCTCTACTCAGCAACTGTGCTACCAGCAAGAAGAACATTCTGGGGAGATATCAGCTGAAGGGATCACTGCAGCTGGCAACATGCACAGGACTATCTACACCAATGGTCATGAACCAGTGGACCATGATCCACTGGTAGATCTTGGAGCCTCTTGTAATCTATCTGAGGCTGGGGTGGGGGGTTGAGTGCCCATGTGCATGCACACATGTGCCCCAACCCAGAAAGTCAGTTTATGGGGGAGGGAAGGGGCAGGGGCTAGATCGAGGCCCCCGCAGTGAGGGACAGTGCCGCAAAGGCTGGAGTAGGGGTAAGTTGAGCAGGGCCCCAGCCAGGTGAGACTTACCTGCTGGGGAGGTGTGCCCCCAAATAATTTTTTCTCCCTCTGCCTCAATCTGCCCCCGCTCCCCCCTTCCCTACCCATAGACTTACCTGCTGGGTGAGGGGGTGGGGGGTGATAGCAGCAGCAGTGCACAGCAGATCTTGGGTTGCTTTTAAATGCCAAAGGTGATCTCCTACTTTAAAAGGTTGGAGACCACTGATCTACACAACCCTTCTGTCAGTGGCCTGGAGGTGAGGAAGTCATCCTTCCCTCAGCAGAGGTAAAGCAACTCTGCTAGCAGAAAGGGGCCTTGAGTGGAATGCACTCAATTTTGCCAGCAGATATTATGAAGACTTCACACACTATATCAAGCTGCACATTAGAAAGCTACTATACAACTGGCATTCTTTGAACAATGAAACACTTTCATCTTGTATCGTAGATGGGACCAAATAAAAAGTGATAGCAACATTTTCAAGGCACACTAAGTTAAGCCTTGGAAGTTTCTTTATGTAAGATGCTGTAAAATTTTAAAAACTTACGTGCATCATTTCCGTGAAGATTCTGACCAGATGAAGACAAACTACCACTGGTTCATCTGGAAACAACAGCTAAGAACTAAACAAGAACACATATTCAGTTGTCTCATATTCCTCTATCCCAAGTTCTGTAGAACCAATTTTTAATTTGAAAGTATTTTTAGCCTTTCTGACTGCCAAGAGAAACTACAAGATAAGTAAAATTATACTACTGATAGTTTGTGTAGAAAAGCAAAATTGGATTTTACAAAACTTTACTAAACTAACTGCAAAATAAGACTGTCAGGCTTTAAAGACAGTTCCTTCTTCGGACAAACATCCTGATCAGCAACTGAAATACCACAGTTCATTAGTTTGTAATATAATATAGATTTATTTTTTTTAATATTGAACAACATTAGTATTACTATCAAAAACCATTTCATCAATCAATACAAAACTCAAACACCAAGATAGCACTTATCCATTATTATCCTATTTGCATTCAGACTCCTTAAGAACCGTCTTTTGGGCTGCGGATTTTTGTGCTTTGTCTCAGCATGGATTTGGGGAAGGAGAAGAGGGAATACTTTGAAATCAGTTTGAGCTGCATGACCTGGAAGGTGGAATAGAGAATGGTTTCACATGCTGCCTGAAGATCTAACTCTTACTGAATTTTCTAAAAATTACAACATTCTGCTCTCCAAGCAAGAGCACTCTAATATTTAAAAATGTTCTTCCTTGACAGTAAAATGTGGAAAATCCTTGTTTTGATAACTCTTCCACTGTACAAGTGTCCATGTTTTCCTAAAGCTATCCTAGAGGTTTCTATTATTCTGATAATTTATCAAAAAATTATTTTGTAATGCAAAGTGCAAAGTAAGTGGTGTGACAAAAAAACGAAAACAAAACAGAACACCACTATATTCCTTTACTTTAAAAAGTGCAGCAATTTTCATTAAAATTATGCACTACTGATTAAAAAGAAGCAGTAAACAATTTTGTCACTTGGTGGCACCAAACCAAAGAAAATCAACATGAGCTATCAAAAAATGCCCTTAATCTAACTGAAAACTGCCATTTTTTCTTCCCAGCCACTACGCAGTATTTACGTGAGCTTGAAAATTAACAGCTACTGAATTCCCATATCCAAGATACCAGGGCCAAGACTATTTTGAAAGCTACCCTATTCTACACCTTCATCTTGCTGGTTTCCAGGTTCAGCTGCCTCCAGCATGGATCATACATTAAGTAAAAACTCTAACTAACTTTATAACAAAAGGTAAAGTGAAGAACAACACTGTAAAGGTAGATGCTACATGTTTAAACAGTTCTGCTTCTACCTATAAAATATTTGCTGAAAAGTTTTAAAGAACAGATTTAAACAAATACAAAAACTTGTTAGCCAAAAGTCTGAGGTGCTTCCCTGCCCTGCCTTCTGCTGACTTTTGACTAACATGACTAACTACCCCCAAGTATTTTTTTTTTTTTTTTTTTTTTAAATTTG
>NW_017729005.1:10513906-10527730 GCF_001723915.1 Gavialis gangeticus
TTTTTTTTTTTTTTTTTTTTTTAAATCTGTGAGTTACACGGCCGAAATAACTGCCCACCTCTGGTCTAGAAGTTGAGAGCTAAGAGCAGAACTGACTTCAAGAGAGCCTCTCAGGATGGAAACGGACATCTCCTTTGTGCAGCCATAAATGTGTGTTACCTTCTGGCAGAAGAGCTTAGCAGAAGTGCATTAAGCTGCCTGGGCTCTCCAGCCCCCCAGGGCAGGGGCCCCTCAGGCACAAGGGGCCCAGTCCTACACACCTTGAGAATTTCCATGCAGGATCAAGCCCCTCAAACCTTGAGCACCTGCCTCGCTTTCCCCATTTATCTATGCGCAACCCTCCAGGAGTGTGTCTTGGTAAACAGGCAAAGTCATGGCTGTTAGGTCTGTGCAAAATTTTGATGGGCATTGTGTTTCAAAGCTGTTTCAACAAGTTTCGAGCTCGAAACAGCAAAATCGAAATGAAACAAAAGGCTTCAAAACGAAATAAGGACACTCAAAACATTTTGAAAGTCCCGTCAGCTCAGTGGCAGGAGGAAGGGGAGAGCCAGGGCTGCGCTTGGGGTTGCTCTGCCACTGGCTCTCCCGCTGCCTCCCACCACCGGGCTGAGCTCCATGGGGCTGGTGGAGCCACTCAGAGTGCAGCCCTGGCTCTCCCCAGCCTCCTGCCACCAAGCTGCACTCTGAGTGGTTCTGCCAGCCCTATGGAGCTCAGCCTGGTGGTGGGAGGCGGGGAAGAGCCACTGGCCAGGGCTGCACTCCAAGTGAATCTGTCACTGGCTCTCTGCTGCCTCCTGCCACCAGGCTCAGCTCCATGGGGCTGCGGAGCCTCCAGTCACCAGGCTGTGCTCTCCAGGGCTGCACTCAGAGCCAGGGCTGCACAGGAAGCAGCTCTGCAAGCCCCATGGAGCTCAGCCCAGCAGCAGGAGAGCCAGTGATGGAGCGTGACGGAGCCACTTCCAGTGCAGCCCTGACCAGCGGCTCTCCCCAACCTCCTGCCACTGCCAGCAAGTGACATGCAGTTTGAGGTGCTGTTTCTCAGAAACTCTTGCAACTATCTCGTTGAAACTTGGCAGGTTTCATGCCCTCAGAAGGGTCTACCATCGCTGCAATTTTCATCGGAACCAGGCAAGAAATGACAAAAAAAGTCATTATTGGCATTTTCATGATTCCCCATTATAGCCTATCAGCAAAACATTGAAATGGTGAAAGTCTCGACGAAACAAAATAGAAAGTGCTTCGAAATTAAACAAAACTGTCCCTTTGAAACTGCAAAAAAGAAATTGAAACAAAACAGTGCTGTTTTGCACAGCCCTACTGACTGCAGAGTACATGTTTGCAAGCTGGGGTTCCCCGATTAAGAGACATGCTTCCCATGCAACACAAGGGAATCCCCCTGTAGAACCAGCATGCATTCCTGGCAGCATCATGGGAGACCCCCCTATGGGAGATTCTGCCACTCTCAGCTTGCAAGCATGCAGGACAGGAAAATGCAGAAGACAATCCTTTGCAGAGGGATTTCAATTTACAAGTCTGAAAAAACAAAGAGGGAGGGCACTCTGTGACAACGGTTATACACTCAGGACTTAAAAAGGCAAAAGATAGGGCAGGGTGGCACTTTAGAGACTACCTGGTTCAGGGAAACATGAGCTTTCATAGGCAACACAGCCTACTGCCATGACATCTGCCAGTGCCGCCTACAAAAGCTCATGCCATTCTGCACCAGTTACTCTAAAGTGCCATCCTCCTCTATCTTCTGCCTGACTTCACACTAAGATGGGTAACTACCTCACTGCTCAGGACTGTGCCTGGGTTCCTACAATCAGAGACCTGATGAGTACTACCTTGCATTCAAAAGCTTGTCCAACTTTATCCCAACTACATAGCTGGTCTGATAAGAGACAGCAGCATAAGAAATTCTTGTTTCTCACAAGACTTAAAAGAAATACAAAGACATAATATATACATAAAAGTCACCGAACATAGCCTTCAGAGTCTTGTAAGACAGTATGCAATAACTGTACATTTATAAATTATGTACAATAATGTTATGGTCTAAAATTAAACAAATGATGTTCAAAAACTAATCTAGTGATATTCCAATGGAGGGACACAAGAGGCAGAGTTAAGGTTATTCATATTGTGTGAATAGTATGTGCTTTCCATAGAATCTTACATGTCATATTTTGAAGTTTCAACATTAGATCCAAGGAAGCTAAAAACATTTGGCAGAGTTGCATAAATACTTGGAATACGATTAAACTGAATCAAATGCTTATCTTGAACCAGTCACAAGAAAAAAAGTATAGTCCCTTGAAAAAAAAAAAAGCATGCTGTTTGGGTTGCAGCATTTAAATTGGATGACTCCAGAAGGTCCATTTTCAGATCACAATAGATGGTTCTCTTAAAGAATTCCACCAACTTAAACGTACAATATTTTCTAAAAAGGCCTCTGAAGTAGGTGCACAAAGAAAGAAATACAGAGATCAAAGCAGTCCTTGCAGTTCTAGTTCTAGATAAGAGATGCATACTGTACTGCCAGGAATCACTAGAACTTCAACTCTACCCTCCCCCTTCCCTCTCTCCCCCCCTCCAAACTACCAGATCAGCAGCTTAATAGAAGAAAACACAACACCCAACTTACAAAAGAAACAGAAAATCTGTTTATGAGAAAAGGAAAAAGGTTCTGGAGATACTGAAATGCACTCTATCCCATAACTCTACTTGTTATTACATATCAAATACCGTTTCCTCTTCCTATCCCAAACGAAGGAGTCTGATAACTAGGCTACAACAGTGGTAGTGGCACCCCCTCAAAACACAAACCTAGAATGCTGGCGAGAAGCAAACGCCCACAAATAGTCTGTTAAATGTTGGGGTGTGCAACTAAGATTTGGGGGGAAAAAACTCAACAACAACAACACTGAAGTAATTTAATTATGGGACTAGTAGCTACAGCCATAAAGCCTACACCCCCCATAAAACAAATTTTGAATCTATTCTTACACTTTATTCTTTCAGAAAGTATCTTTCCTGACAAACAAAGATAAAACTGGAGTTTGGCTAATGATTTTTAGTTTTCTGCTAAAACGAGAATGCAGCAAACAGCCAAACCAGTAAGGAGAGCTATTATGAACCTACATCCTGTACCTTTAACTATTTTGACCAATTCCATGCCTTTTCCATAGCCAGTTCTACAATTGATCTATTTAAGTTTATACTACAGTATTCCAATTTCCTGAAATGTTTTCAGAATTATTATCCATCAAGTATAGTTCCATGTGTTCTAGTTATTTGTACAGGTAGTGACAATACTGCAGACTGTCAGCAGAGGGTCCCTGGATCCGAAGAAAAATGTTTCCAAGCAAACCACTTGGGAAACTTTGAAGAGCTGAATTAGGGGCTGTAGGGGATGATTAGAAAACTAATTAACTAGGTGTAAGGGAAACCTGATGTTCAGACCTTTTAGAAGTAAGAAAATGTTCAGAAATGTGTGGAAAAGGTATAGAAGAAAATGAGGGAAGATGGTAGAGAACTGCACTATTTTTCCCCCTTATTGTTAAATGTGTATGTTATAAGATACAGTTTTCAAATATGATGTCTCTAAGATTTACCCTAAATAAAATCTGAGGCACCTTCAGACGATACATTGCGATTCCCCATTGCAGTCTATTTGAATCTCCAAATCCAAATCAAATACTTGCTGCTTTGCACAGGCTTATTCAAGAACACTAGCTTAGAGGCCCCAGCTGAGAATTACACTCAGCTGAGAACAACAACAGTCCTTGCCTTAAGGAATTTAAAATAAGCATCTAAAAAGGTATAAGGGGAAAGGAAAGGTCCAGAAAGATTAAGCAACGTGGCCAAAGTCAAACAGAAGGTCAGCAACTGAGCCAAGAATCCAATCCAGGTTTCCTATCTAGCAAAAAAAGTGGAGGCCAACCTTTTTTGGCAGGCATGCCACAAAATTAGCCCTGCACACCCTCCCCCACCCAAGTGCCACTGATCCTTTTTTCCTTCCATGATCTACAGCTTTCAGTTTCTACCTCTGTGCTCCCTGCCAGATCAGATACTCTGCTTTCTACTCCGTACCCTATCTGCTACCAGTGCTGCCTGTCTCCTGCCCAATCTGCTGTGCGCCACACAGAGGGTGCCTGCCCCATGCTGCACGTTTACAGTTCTCTATACTAAGACATGCTGTCTCCCAGTAATCCAGACGAGTTATCTGGACTTCAGGGGATCTACAGAAGGAGAAACAGCAGCATTTGTTTGTTTTTTTTAAATGGGTTCTGATGAACAGCTTTAGCCTTTAACATTTAGAACTATAATATTCAAAAGATGCAGGATTTCTGCTGACTCTGCATAGGTCACTTTTAAGAAGAAAGTTACACAAGAAAGCTCCTCTACAATTTCTATTTTCAAAATTAATCATTTGTATAATCTGGAAAAGCCACATACATGGTACAATTTTTAAAAAGTAAAAGAACTTGAACTATTTTTAAAAAAAGGAAGAGTGCCTTACTGCATTCTTTACCAAATTCGAGGGCTGCAGGCACCAGTTCACACTGTTAAAAAGCTAGCTGATATAGGAGAAGAGTAAACAAGTCATGCCATCTGTACTCTCACAAAACAGTACGGCATATAGTTGGACGGACTCAAAGCAATGTGATACTCCCATCAAAGCATTAAGAAAGCATTAATAAGGAGAAATACAGGTTAGAAAAGCCAATATATATTAAGACTACTAAAGTCCTTACTATATTTATTTACAATTATTAGCATAGTATACTACAAGTCATTTGACAATTAGATGTCAAGCTACAGCCAACACTTAAGGCTGCTATCCTCCACTGTTAAAGTTTCATAGATGCAATGAAAAGAAGGGCTGAAGTAGAAATAGCTCACCTACAGAACTTATTTAAAATATATATAATTACTAATTATGCACCCAGCAAACAAGGGAATTAGATGTTCTGAGGACAACAGATTAAATAAATATGCTAGATAAGCAAAAGATGAGGTCACAAGAAAAAAACCTGGTAGAAGAAATATATAGTAAGATGCAGAACCACACAAAATAGGCTATAAAATCCATGGAGAAAATGCTTTATATGCCAGTGTTTGAAGAATTTCAACTTTTAATATTTGTAAGGGATATCAGAGACCTAGAAACAAGTAGTAGTATCATCCAAGAACTCACTAATGAAAATGGCTACACTACAAGAAGGATGGCAAAGCAAGCTCAGGTGATTGAACCACAAAGGGATAGTGTTCAAAAACCAATTGCTTGGCTTGAAGAAGGATTCATCATGTAATAATGAATTACCTTTATAAGTCTTTGCATCTTTACCACTTCATACCCAAGTTATATACATATTTATATACTCCTAAATAGACAAAAATGGTTATGCAATCAATTACTAGGCTGCAACTTAACAAGGACAGTGACTTTTATTCTAGTAAAAGCTACAACTTCCTTTGTAAAATTTCAGTATTCCTTGAACCATAGCCTGCACAAGTCCAAACTTCTTACCTGCTAGAAACCTTATAACTCAAATCAGAGTTTAATTACTAAAATCTGCCATATGTATGATAGTGTCTTAGCTTGACAAGAACTTGAAGCACATTCTTAACTGTTACACTGCATACTAAACACAATACTTTGAGTGAGACTCCTTTGAGTTTAATCCTTATTTTCTCACTAAATTCCTGGATAGCCTTATGCACGTCACATTACATCAGCTTTATCACCTTTAAAATGCAATATCACCTTTAAAATCCACATCATCAATATTCTTGTACCAACATCTGAATACTGCTAAATGGAAAGTATTTCCATTCGTTATTAATTTCTCCCTGCAGTTTTCCTGTTCTAGTGCAGATATATCAATATGGCATGGGGAAAAGTTACAAGCAATTCAGACCAATTAAGCATATTCCTGTAATCATTTAGCATTTTGTTGGTTAAATTAGACAATCTTTTTCAGCTTACTCTCTACATTGTATTAGTAGCAAATTGATGGTATATTTTGTATATCTTCCATAACCTGAGGGAGGATAGGTTTAGGTTAGATATTAGGAAGAACTACTTCACTGCAAGGGTGGCCAGAGCCTGGAATAGGCTTCCCAAAGAGGTGGTGCTCTCACCTTCCCTGGAAATCTTCAAGAGACTGGATAGGCACCTGGCTGGGGTCTTACGAGCCCTGCCACCCCCAGTGCTCCTTCCTGCCCATGGCAGGGGGTCGGACTAGACGATCTGTCTAGGTCCCTTCCGACTCACCGATTCCATGATTTGTTGTCATACATGAACCCTTAAAGAGTTTAAAAATACTCTTACTGCAATGAAACTAAGTAGATTTACAAATAAACATATTTAACATTTGACAAATATATTTGATGTTTACTAGACAGGATAATTGTTTTTGAATCTTTCCCCTCAGTGCTTATATTCAAAATTATTTGCGACAAGTGTGCCATAATTTAGCCCCGCACCTTCCCCAATCTGCTGCTCAGCTTTCTGCTGCCTGACCAAGCTGCTCTTCTTCCTGCTTCCTCCTCTGTACTCCCTGACTAAGTCTGATGCTCTGCTTTCTTCTCCCTGCCCTGCCTGCCCTCTCTCCAATCTGCTGTGTACCACATAAAGGCTGCCTGTGCCACTTGTAGCACCCATGCTGAACCCATTCTACTGTACAAAGTATTTCTAAAAGAGTTATAGTTCATCTTTTACAAGAACTGATTTTAATATATTAAGCATTCCTCCCTTATGTCTTCTTCCATGCCTAAAAAACCTGCTAGAAACAAGATTCTTCTCGCTTCTAAATTTTACAAGCATTTTCCCCCACATCCTCTTATATCTTTACTAATAGTCCATTTGTCCTTATATTCCTTTGACTCTGGCTACATTTGTAAGTGTCTATATTACTAAATTACTAACTGTGGAAAGACTACAGTGTAAAAAACCTTAACAGTCCAGTGAAAATCCACTACCCAGGGAAAGGGTTCATATAATAATAATTTCAAGCAACCATTTTTTATTTGTTATTAGGAATATAAAATTAACACCAAAAGTCTGAATCCTCAAGTCATTCAAGTACTATATAATATATTAGAAATTTAAGAAACTGCTAAGTAAATCAAACTCAAATTTTTGCAAGAAAGGGACACCATCCTTGGTGGGTTGGGGGAGTGGGGGGGGCAGAGAGTCTCAAGATTTTGTACTCAAGACAGACACTATTACTATAAAAAAAAATTACTTATTGCACATTCACTAGCTTGGTGATTACAGATTAAACTTTGTCTTTTACATTTACAAGAGGACACAATTCATGAACTGATATGGGCAGCTTCTTCCTTAGGCTGCAACGTAAGTTTTACCAGTGACAAAGCTGCTGATGCTCTCACAGGCTTCAATCTAAGCATCTCTCTTCAAATATCCCAGGACAGCAAGAAGCTATAGACAAGTCATGACAACTTGACAAAGCCTGGAGAATTAAGAGGGTTTCCCACAATGTAGTCAGAACCAGATCCAGGAATGGTGAAAGGGGGCGCAGCCCTCCTCCCCCACATATTGGCTGTGCTGTACATGCACACTGAGTTCTGAGATCACTGCCCGATCAGGGCTCCTGCCAGAGCTCCATGTGGGCAGTGAGCTCTGAAATTGCCGGCTGATTCAGGGGCACTCTGGAGCCCAGAGGGTACACACTTCTGCTGTTTGTCTTTTCCTCTCTCTATGTCCCCAGTGAATCTGGGAGCAAGGAAAAGGTTGGGGGATGAGTAGCAACAGCAGCACTCCCCCTGAGCTCTAGAGACACACAAAAGTAGTACAGCCAAATGGAAGTGCAACCCCACTGGGCAGTCAAGCAACAGGAGACGGAGGAATTGAGAGGATGGGACAGAAGGAGCCTTTAGCACTTCCTGAACTACATGGTGTTTAGGAAGAACTGCAAATTGAGTATAAAGCCTTTGCAAAGTCGGAGGAATTATAGTGGTTCTCAGTAAGGACATTTTAACTCTTCAGGACTCCTCAGTAGATCTCAGGCTGAGTTTAGAAGTCAGGGAGCCTTATCCAAAGTTGATCATATCTGAAATAAAAAATATCTAGGAAAAAGAAATAAGAGAATCAAGCTATATTTATATATGTTGTTGCTCTTAGGCACTCCCACGAAGATGGCCCAAAATATCTACCATGGGGATATGGAGCAGGAATTATCCTTCTATTTCCTAGGTGTGATAACAGCTTTTGTTAGTCACCTATCTGGGCTTCAGACTGGTGAAGTGTGTCCTATATAACAAACTGCAGCAAGTTATCCCACTTTCAAGTTAAAACTCCATTTAAAGAATGAACTTATCAGAGAAACAAGGGGCATTGTAGCCACAGATATAATGTTAGGAATGAGAGGAAGGAGAAAAAAAAAGGGTCTCCATCAGCCCAGGGAACCACTTCTGAGGCAAAAAAAAAAAAAAAATCAAGATCATCACTGTCCTACCCAACCTCTGTATACTTTTACCTGCAGTTCCTCAAGTTGTAATACAGGGAGAAGAGACATACATTAGAGGGACTTCACAGAGAAACGAAGACAATGATACAAAATCTGGTGAAATTGATAGTTTCTGCCCCTAGTGTCCCCTCAATTTTTCAGACTCACTAAAAGACTTTTCAGACAACAGAAGTTACAACCTAAATAAGGTATCTTCAGCTTATTTTGGCATTCTGTCCAAAAATCAGAATATCAGTTTTCACATCCAATCTCTAACAGATAAGACAAGACACAGCTAGCACTTCCTCCATTCTTATCAGCCCCACCTGGTTTTTCATTTACATTTGGACTACCAGAGAGGCAGCTTCACTGCCTGCAAGGTCAGCAATGCTCCACCAGTTTCCTGCCTGATCCCATTCACTGGAGAGGCTTGAATCAGTGGTGATGCTGGTCCGTGCAGGAGCACTTCTAAAAAGAATCAATGGCTTTTCCCTCTATTCAAGAATAGCCAACCCTTAAAGTCAGGCCCACAGAACTCTATTGTGCAACTGTAATGAAAGCCAGGAGTCACAGCCTTTTACTGCATTCTTTTACCCTTCTGTTTCAAAGTGCCCAAGCTGCAAAATATAAGACTCTAGCTACTGTTAATGCGATTAAGGACAAGACTGATATGATGCCTTGAAGTATAACTGCTGTGTGCAGAAATCAGAATTTTAGACCTGGAATGTCTCCACATCGTGAGAGAGAGAGAGAACTCTCCTCAATGAAAAAGGAAATAGAATTACTAGCTGATAATTTTAAAGATCTGGAAATCAGGAGCCAGAGGACAAGTCTACATGTCTTGGTGTTCAGGGAAAGTTATTAAAGAGGACAACTACATAAAATTCATATACACTGATCTAAAGTTGTTCTTGTTGTCCAATGCTCCACAAAGAGCGTGCACACAGAGCTCTGAGGTCACAGCCTGCAGAAAGTGACCCTCCCCAAGCCTTCAAAGCAAAGTTTTCAAAATAAAAATTAAAAAAATTAACATAAACTAGAAAATTGAGGAAAATATTAAGCTGGGCTTAAAGGCTTCTATTTGGCACTCTGCAAGGCCAATTTAATATTTCAAGAAGATGCGGGTTTGTTTGGTTTTTAATGATTATGAGACCTACAAGTGTTCATCAGGAAGCAAGAACTTTCACCCCTACCTTCCCAGTCACCAGGAGTCCAGTTCATGAAGGAAACAACAGCAGAAATCAGTTGAAACAGGTGCTGCTATATGGTTGGTGAAAAAGGTGGGGAGTGATGTAATCAATCTGTCATTGCAATACATGTAGGTAAAATCCTGTCTGTTTAAGTGGGAAAGGGTGGGTTGGGGGCATAATTTAACCTAACGCCAAACCAGAGGGGGCAGGGGAGTGAAGGCAACTGTACTGCCTACCCAAGATAAAAAACCTCTCTCTGGACAATCCCCATTGTTAAAGTTGAAGGGGGAAACAAATGCTAGTCTTAAACGTAGCAAATCTACATAATAAATCCATCTGAGGGGGACATGAAGGGAAACACTTTGTTCCTCATCCTGTAACTAACCATGGTGTGCAGAGGGGCAGATTAAGAAAAAATAAAGAGAGAAGTAATAATTGAGATTAACAGAAAAATAGCATTTAGACAGAGCAAGCCTATAAAAATCAAAACAAAACAAAGTCAACTCCTTGTGGTTACAGGTCTGATGGGGGGCAACATAATAGCTCTTATGACTTCCATTATGCTTCTAATGAAGATTTGCTAAAATTAGAGGTGCACCGATACATCAGTCCAGCACTGATAAAAGAAAATTGACATTACTGGCAACTGGCCGTTTTTGGCTGATGTGGCCAATGTCGCCAGTAAGTGCCACGTGCATGCACGCAGCCACAGCATGCACACAGCCAGGAGTGCAAACCAGCAGTATGGAGACCAGCGTCTGGCCAATAAGTCTGTGCAGGGAGAGAAGGGACATGGGGGAGGCAGATCAAGGCCCCCCCAACAGTGAGGGAGGAAATGGAGCAGCAGCAGAGGAAGAAACTGCATAGCCAGGGCAGGGCAGGATGGGGTACAGCTTAGAGTCTTGGCTCATCGGGGTGTGCAGGGGGAGGGGGGGCATATGTGCGCCCCCCACCCCCATCTACACATGGGGTGAGGGCGGGTTTGGAGGCTATGTCAGCCTCTTCCCAGTGTGGGGGCTGGGCAGGGCAGGTTAGGTTTGGCAGCAGTGGTGCTGGGAGGGGGGCTACAGGGGGACTACAGAGAACTCTGGGGTAGCTGTAGCTGCTCCCCGCCCCTGTAGCTGCCTGCCCCACCCAAAGCACAGCCCAGGCCCAGCCAGAAAGAGGCCAGCACAGCCCCCAGCCCTGAACATGCAGTGGACAGCTCGCCCCTGCCCCATGCACAGATCTGGGGGTCACATGCCCCCCCATGCTTCCCCCACAGGTGCTGCTTTTCGCTCAGGAGCCCTGTGCTGGCCACACATCCCCTGTCCCCTCCACAGCAGGATGATCCGAAGCAGGGGCAGCAAGGGGCAGGGGGGGGGGGCTATAGCCACCCCAGAATTCCCCCTACCCCCCCTCATAGCCACCCCTCTCAGTTACACCATTGCCCACCCCGCACAGCTGAGCCTGCCTCACCCCAGCCTACAGCCCTGGCCCAGCCCTCTACCAGGAAGAAGCCAGCACAGCCCCTAGCCCTGAGCCCACAGTGGGCATCCTGCCTTTGTCCCAGCCACAAATCTGGGGGGGGCACATGCCTCCCTCAGTGGTGCACACAGCAGCAGGAAGCTGCCCCTCTCAACCCCACCCCATGCATCCCCTGGATGAGATGTCCATGGCTGCATCCTAATCCCGGCCCCAAGGTCAAATCCACCACTCTGGCTGGGCAGTGCCTGCCCCTTGCTCCAGTTTCTCCCTCACCATGATGGCCTCAATCTGCCTCCCTCATTCCCCTTCCCTGCCCTACGCCCCTTTCCCCCACTCACAGACTTACCAGCAGAACACTGTTCTCCAAGCTGCCAGGCTACATTCCTGTAAATTGGCTGTTGGATAATTATTGGCTAACGTGGCTGGTTAATAATCAGCTATCAGTATTGGCCAAGAAAATCTTTATCAGTGCATCCCTAACTATATTCTCACTGATACAGCTTCTATGAATAAGATCACCAGATGTACCCCTGGCCCTACCGGTATTTCAGTTCATAACTCTTCTGAAATATATAGTCACTTTATGACAGATAAGCACTAACAGGAAAACTTAGTATGAATAGAATTCTAAGGCAAAAAAACTTGAAGAGTTTCTTCAATTTTTTCTATCACTGTAAAATTCAGCAGCACAACAATCTACCCAAGACTTCACCCTTAATATTCTGAGATGCTGCCAAAGCAGTTGTTATTTATTTATTAGAGTTATATCTGCTCTTCCCAGCAAAGACTCAGGACAGCTTACAGTGAGACAACAAAATATCTTACGAAATATGAGAATGAACAAGAAAACAAAAGTAAGGGAACAAAAATAATTTATAAAAGCAAGTAGAGTATCAAGAATTAAAAACAGGAATCCCTTAAATAATATCCTGCCCAGACTTGCTATCTAAATACTTGCCCCAAAAGGAAGGGCTTACAGGACATCCAAAAGATGTCGCCCAAGCCTTAGCCTGGACAAATCATTAGAGGCAAACTCACTGAAATGATTAATGAAGAAAGCTTAAAACAACAACTGGCAAGTATATAGGTACAGCTCAAAAATGCAGACATCTTCAAAAACTCTCTTAGAAAAGGGTCATTTCATTAGAACTGATCAAAATTAGGGGGAAGACAGCTGAAACTGAAATAGAAAAAAAGGACAGAAAAATAAATTAGATCCTCTAAGAAATACTACGTTTTTCATAAAAGTAAAGCAAATAAAGCGGTATCTAGGCTTCTTAAAAAGCCAAGACAAATTATATGATGCAAAATAAAGTTACACAAAAGAACAGCACTTCCCATGCAGAACAAACACCACTGGAGGATGTTTCTTTAACACAGCAGTTATGAACTTTTTTTTTTGTTTTTTAAGACTCAAGGCATCCCTCAGACTCAAAACATGCCTCAAAAAATGCCAACTTCTGGCTTTTTCGTTTGTTTCTTGACTATAGAACAATAATAGAAAAATCCTTGTGTTGCAAAGAACTCAGAAAGGCCACAACACATTAGAATGTTTTTTTAACACTATAGATTCCTATTTGCATCTAGGTTTTATCTTGTAAACTGTGTGCATTCATCTGCAAACCCAATACTGCTAATATTCCACAACACCCTTAAAAGGATCTCACAGCACCCTGGTGGCTAATCACTGCTATAACCCTGCAAAAACATAGGGAAGACATTAAGAGTGATTTTTGGTAAGTAAAAATACCTTCCCAAACATGAAACTTACTGATGAAAAATTTGGGAAGTTGGGGGGTGGTATTAAAATGGTATCTTTCAGATAAAACTGCAGTTCTATATGCATCTTTTTTACCTTTTTCTACAAAAATATGGCCCGCAGGCTGGGTCACCAAGAGATTTTATCCAACCCATGGTGGGTCCCTCAGCCCCACCTGGCCCCGGCATGGGGGCAGCCCAGGATGTGGCACATGTGGCTGGTCCCACTGCCCGCAGGTGTGCAGCAGGGTTGAGGCAGCCCAGCTGACAGCAGTTCTTTCTGGCTGCTGCTGCCCGTGTCATTGCTGCTACTGCCAAACCCTGCACCCACTGCTAGGAGTGCCTGATGAAGCTGGTGAGCAAGCATGCTCAGCTGGTGAGATGGGATGGGGCTGCGGGTGAGTGGGAAGCAGCATTCAACAGAAGAACAGGTGATCAGGCCAGGGATTGCAGGGCAGTGACAGTGCGGGGCCAGGGCCTGGGGCAGAGCCATGATCCGCTCCCCGGATCTCTGTACTGTCATTGCTCTGTGATCCCTGCCTGTCATTGCTTTGCCCTGGCCCTGCCTGTCCACCCCACTCCTGGACACCACTCCCTGTCTACCTGTGACCCCACCCTATATGACTGAGCGCACCCTGCTCACAGGGTTCCCAGGCCAGCCTGTCCACTCCATTTGGTATTCCTGGCATTGGGCGTGGGGAGGACAGGCCTGGGCCAGATAAGATCAACTCCTGTCTCATTCCCCATCTCCCCCCATTTTACTAGATCTTCTTTTATTTTTCATTTACAAAATATAAAACACTTTCTACCCTAAGTGCTTTCTTCTGTCAGTCCACTGGATAAATAAATACATCCTTGTGTACATTTTATATTACTTATTTACTCTTATAGTCATTTAAACTGGAAAACTTTCCAATTATCAAAAAATAAAA
>NW_017729005.1:10532730-10537018 GCF_001723915.1 Gavialis gangeticus
GGTCAAATACTTTTAAACTGAACCCAATATAAGAAGGGAAATTAAATCCTTCAAAAAGAAAACTTCAAGTTCAGGCATGCATCTCAATGGACTCCACAATTCTGCATGGCTTAAGAATCCATCTTCAGCAAGTTATTACTCTGGACTTGAAACAAAAGTAAATAATAGCATTGTGCTTCACATCTATGACAATTCCTTAAAAATTATTTTGCACGTTTTAGCAAGGGAGTTATCTGAATAAAAATAAGAGCAAGATGCCATGACTCACTGTGGTTCAGAAATAAATCAACATGTCAAGGAAATATATTCACATCCAAGAACATGTATATATGCAGGCAGTTCTCACAAATTATGCTTTACAAGACAAGGCTAGAGATATACCATCCATTCTGTACAAACGCTGCAAATGCTAGCTGAATTCAAATAGGAAATTTAAAAATTCAAAAGAACTGTTGATGCCAGATGGTCTTAAGGTTAAAGGCTGGAGTCATGGAAACAGGATGGTACACGATTGGTTTCAGAGCACTATACTTTCCTATCTTAATAGTATGTTCACTGACATGTCTCCTTGTGCTGTAGGTCATCTTTCACAAATCCTGTATCTGGAGTTTACAGAAGACTCAACTAATGTTGGCTGCTTCAAGCACTGGGGTAGAGTAAGAGATCTTCTGATTAATAACAATATTCTATACTGCACACACAAGTAGAGAGGTAGTAAGCCATGTTAGTCTGAAAGACAGAAGGCAGGACAGGGTGGTGTCCAAGAAACTAACTGGTTCAGAGATGCATACATTTCTATAGGTGACATAGTAGACTGTTGACTACAAAAGCCTCTGTGCCTTTCTCCCTGAACCAGTTAAGTGTGTAAGGTGCCACCCTGCCCGCCCTTCTATATTACACACACATTTTAAAAAATATGAGGAAGAGAACAGTAAGTTTGTTTAGTGTGTATCCCTTCCCTCAAGGATATGAGCAAGGGCAGACATTAAGCTAAAGCTGTAGTATATTTACAGAACAGTAGTCTATAGTAAAACTGTAATAATATAAACTGTACAAACTTTAATTACTACATCTTTTAAACTTGTGTCTTTGAAGAAAGACATGGTCAGGTTCCTGAAAGATGAAGGAAAAGAAAACAAATACATTTCAGAGCACAAGCCTCAAAAATTGGTGTGCAGGTTCACAGTAATCACATGGAAGGAACAAAACATAAAATTACTTCATTTCACAAAGAACTGTTTGTTTAAACTGAACAAAATGCTAGATTGCCTAGTCATATGGCCAGGTTCTCATTCACTAACAATGCTAGAAATACAAATATTGCAGGAGAAATGTTCAAATACAAAACTTTGGTGAACATTAAAAAATTATGAGAAAATTCTTATTTTACGTTAAAATTTAAAATATTTTCAGAAACAAACAAAATCAGATGGTGGGGCCATGTTTCACCTGTGAGCAGAAACAGACATCACCTTTCATCTTCTTTGTGCCACCATAAAAGAATATGTTATGCCTGCAAAGGTCAAACAACCAGACACTCAGGCCCCTCATCATGTCACAAACACTCAACATTTGTGGCCACAACAAAGGTGATATTAATTTGTGCTACTTTTTAGCAGCAGATGTCTGTTTGGTTTGTGGCAGGAGTGTGGGCAACCCAGAGCTACCTGTATTCTCCAGGTGCCCCAGGCAGGTGCTCTGTGGGCTTGAGGGACCAAATCCTAACTACCCCATGAGTTCCCACATAGGATTGGGCCCCTTAAGCCCTTGGAGTACCTGTCCAGCTTTCCCTGATTAGGAAAGCTCCCCATGGAATCTCTGGGCATGTCTCCAAAAGCAGAGAAGTTTGGGGTTTCCCCAAATGTCTTACACAGAAGTGTAAGCAGCTTACACAGAAGCACACCCAGGAAACCACAATTTTCTCTGTTTATACAGACACACCCCAAGATTCTCTGGGGTACCTCTCTGAAAGCAGGGAAAGCCTGTCAGGTGCTCAGAGGGTGGGGAGGAAGGGCTGGAGGAGTCTGGTCCTACACAGGAATTCCTCAGGTGCACAGGACAGGACCCCTGAAGCCTTGGGAGAACACATGGCGCGTTGTCTCACCCGCTGGCACTGCAGGACAACAGGTGATGCATGTTTCACCCAATGAAGCATATCAACTGTTCTGGGACACATCCTGGCACAGCTTGCCCACTTCATTTGGTGACGTCTATTTCTAGTTCGTGTTGGAACAATGTCTCTGAGGCTATATGAAGTCATACATTTAAAAGTGCTCCAAATTCAGTGTGGGCCCTGTGTACCTAAGGGAGCACCTTCTTCTTCATGTCCCCTCACAATCTCTAAGGTCAACCAAGAGAAACCTCCTGCAAATACCATCAGTGTGTCATGGTCACTCTCAGCAGTGGCTCCTCAGCTCTGGAACTCCTCCCTCTTGAGGCTCACCATGGTCCAATACAGTACTGAACACTTATCAGAAGTGCTGTTAAGACCCTCCTACTTGGGCAGGCATTTAACAAAGAAAGCTCAGCTGAGTTATCATTTAGGGGTCTCTAATTTATGTTAATATTGTAGCTCCCTTTTAAATGCTTTTGTTCTCTTACTGTTCTCCTGTTTAAGTTATTCTGTCCTCTTATTGTAAGCCACCCTGAGCCCATGCTGGGAAGCATTTAAAACTGGATCACTTCAGTGCTGTTCAAAAGTGAGGTCTCCAGCTCCCCCACTACAGCCCTTCAGAATAACCACAAAAGTCTGCAGTGGCAGTGCTCTTCACGTAGCTGAGTGGATGCACTCTAGCTACATATACTTTATTTAGGCCTAATATTTATTATGTCATAAAGTGATGGGTTTTTTGGTTAGATTAACATGTTTGTGCCTATGTCAGGTTGTATTTGAATTAAGAACAGAATTCAAAATACACAAGTAGATTCTTTTAATTATTCTTATGAATAGTCAGATATTCTCATCCTCATATTCTTTTCTGAGCTATGCTTCCCTACTACTATCAGTTTTTTCAGTTTTACAAACCACTTTCAGATTTTGCTATCCTTTAAAATCCTTAATTGCTTGAGCCGTAGCTGTTCAAGTGGCAGCCTCCAGTGCTCCCACCAAGCCACCACTATCTCCATTTCTCCAGCTGCAGTTACACCCAGGGTCTTTGGGTTTCTTCTCCCTCTAGCTTCCCCTTACCCACCCCAGGAAGCAGCGTGATGCAGCACAGAGTGCAGTCTTGTGGGGGCCCCACAGCCCAGGGCACCTGATGCATGGTACAGCAAAGGAGCCTATAGCATGGGAGCTGAAGGGGAGGCACGGCACCCAAGAGCACAGCTCAGAACACAGCAAAGCAGGGGACCACCAAGGCACATGGTACAGCATTTCCCAACCCATGGGTAGCAAAAATATATGAAAGGGTTGTGAACAAACTTTAGAAATGGATTCTCCTTTAAAGGAGAAAAATGTGGGAACCGGTGGCTTTTCCCTTGCAGATTGGTAGTTCCAGCCTGCAAAGGGCTGCTTGGGGTTCCCCATGTGCCACATCCCTCCAGCCCCCCACACCCATGCCCTACCCCATACACTGGGGGGCAATGGGTCAGGAGTAAAAGGACTGGGTAGGGACTAGCCACTAATGTTTATAAATGGGTCCTGGTACAAAAATGGTTGAGAACCACTGCGGCAGTGGTTAACATGTTATGATTTTTACTTTTAAACTGCTTTAAACAAACAATTAAATATAAGCATATTAGCTTGTTTTTTCTCTTTTCAGAAAAGAGAAACATGCAACAAACAAAGATGCAGCAAAAAAAGATCAAAAAAAGAAAGCTAAAAATGGGCATGACAGCCAGGTTAAAGTAAAGATTCCAGGCACTTCCACAAAATATGCCATGAGGAAACTGGGAGATAGTAGACTTTTTTAATAAGTACGTTGCAAATGTGACCCGACCATCCCTGCCCCTCCCCCCTGCCCCAATCTCAAATAAATACTTCAATTATAAACCAACAAAAAAGGTACCTCTTAGGCAACTGGCTCTGACACCACACAGAATCAACAGCCAACACCCACTAAACAGCCACTAAAAAGCAGGGTGTGAGGGAAGGATGGGGAAGGATGGGGCACCATAATACCTCAGCCTTCATACAGTCCAAAACTTTTCAAATAGCAGACTCTGAAGATAATGTTCTGTAAGAGAGGCCACTACTAACATTTCAAATCCATTTCCTGAAGAATTTTAAGTGCTAGTGAAAGACTATGCTTAAGTTACTTCTTTAAGACCAAAAAAAAAAAAAAAAAAA
>NW_017729005.1:10537178-10543186 GCF_001723915.1 Gavialis gangeticus
AAAAAAAAAAAAAAAAAAAAAAAAAGGTTCACAAGAAGTACTGGCAATGCATACCCCTGAAATCTCTCTAAATGCAAAGGTGAATGAGTGAGTTGGCTTGAACCACCGCAGAAATTAGCAGACAAAAACAGTCTCTAGAGGTCAGTATGCCTAAATCATTATAAACATACTACAGGGAGTATTCAACCCTGAGTTTGCAGGCCAGATCCACCCTGCATAGCCATGTCATCCAACCCATAGGGCTCCTCAGTCTGCAAATTTGGAGGTAGAGAAAAAATGGTGGCAACATTACGGTATTTACTCAAATACAAAGACGACCCTGAATATAAGACAACCTGCAATAATCAGATTCTATAAATTTCTGGAAAATGTATAAATATATTATAAATTGACCAGGTGTAGCATCTAATTGTAAGAGCCTTTTCTTGAATTCATCCTCCTCCCACTGCTATCGCAGGGAAAATAGTGGTTGGAGGGGTCAGGTGGCCCCTTGTCCTCTGCTCTCCCAATTTCTGCACTACTTCTGTACCGACTTATGCATAATACAAACTACACAATATTAGCCAAATATATACATCTATGTATTAGTGGTATTTCATTTAAATCATGGGAAAAATGTAGACTTGGGGTTACTTTTTTTTTAAACCAAAAATTGGGGATTTTAAATCAAAGAAAACCAGGATCCTTGCTTATCATGTAGTTCACTGGGCAGGGTCCCAGCAGAGTCTACAGCATTTCAAGCCATTGTAACCAAGAGCCCAGCACTGGTCAGTATGTGTGTGTACTCCAGGATCCCTCCCCCCACCCCAAAAGGATCCACATGTTAATTAGTCCCAAACTTGGGACTGGGTGTTCTTGTCATAAATCCTGGGACCCCCCAAAAATGGATAATGCAAATGAGGCACAGGGCTGCCTGGTCCATCTCCACACTCATTGCATGCGACCAGCTGGGAGAGGGGGTGACAAAGCCTCTCAACTACATAGAAGTTTGGTGGTGCTTGCCAGACATTTAAGGCTTACGAGGAAACAAGAATCATAAGAAATGGGAAAGAAAGGCACTGCTCAGCTGTGGAAGTGAAGAGAAAGTCTAAATGTATTTGATGCGGTTCACCATGACATGAAAAAAAGCTAGAGCTGAAGATAGTGGGCACTATATCTTATTCAGTTTGGCCTTGTGGTAGTTTTCCCATCAGCATTTTTTGGCACCAGAGAGTGTCAGAGCTTGCTCCAGCCCCTCCAAGTGCTGGCCTGGTACTGCTGTTCCTCCAGGCCCATGCTCATTCCCTCCTGGGGGAACAACTGCCTTTTCTGGGGGGGAAGGGGGTTGGTTTTTTGTTTTGTTGGTTTTTTAAGGGCCATGCACACACAAAAAAGGTTGCCAGTGTGTTTGCTCAATTAAGTGTGTTTAGTGTGTTTTAGTCTATACAGTGTGCTTTATGGGCATGCTCACCATGGGCTGCATTTAATCAGCTTCTTAGCTCAGTTCCATGACCAAGCACATGCTGCTTCTAGCAGCAGTTTAATGATAAGGAATGTAATTAATAGGAAGCAGGGGTTGCTGGTAGGTGAATACAGGATGAGGGACTTTTTCCCCCAAATTGATTGTGGGGAAAAGACCTCATCTTGTATTTGAGTGAATACAGTAATTGCCACTCCTTTGCTGCCGAATTTCTGACCCCATGGGGAGCCCTGCAGGCTGGATAACATAGCCCTGCGTATCGGATCAAACTCACTCCATGCAGTTAGTGCAGGATCTGTCCCTTGAACCAACCCCACATGGCCAGAAGGTTGGACCTCATTGGATTAGTACTTTACAATAAATCATTAAGTTTGAGCAACATAAATAGCATGACTAAGAGATATCCTAGACTCCCATGCATCTTTTTAACATTTACTTCCTTCAATGCATTTCAAACTTTAGTATTTATCAGTCAATTAACTCTCTCCCCATTATCTCCTTCCTCCGAATCAGCTATTTCTTTCCACCCAAAGAGCAACAGCTTAGTATAAAAGCCCTAGGCTCTATACTTCAATTTCTTATCTAGAAAAAGAACACCAGAAAGGAAGAACTTGCCCTATCTTGCACTAGGTAGTCTCTATTAACTGTATAATGGAAGTTTAATATTTTCACCTCTTAAGAGAGAACTGTGGGGGCGACTAAAAGATGTCAGAGCATGCCTATACTTGAAATTTACAGATTTTCTGTATCTACATTAAGTCGTCTGCAGAACACTTACACAGGAAAACTGCCCCAACACCATACTGTTATCCCACAATTAAGCTACTTTTGCCATGTATTTTTGGCCATTCAGTACTGCAATGTTTCAAAATAAATGTGCAGCATTCTAGTTAGAAATCCCAAGGTGCACTGCTCTGCAGCTATGCTACATCTATTCTAGGATTCTGCACTCCATGTGTTTTAGGATACCAAATCACAAAACAATGAAATTCTGGGAGTTGGGATTATATTAGAACAATCCTGGGAATTTTACACTTTCATTTCACCATACATGCTTTAAAATGGCATAAGCTTGACGAGTACTATGAATCAGCATGGAGGAAACATCAGCTAGCACTATAATCCTCACTGAGATAAAAATGAACTGTCTACAATGGGGGGGCAATTGTTTTGGGTGGAGGGCTGCTTACTGAGTTTTGGCAAGCCATCAAGGGCCACATGACAGGCAGCCAGGGGCAGATAAATATTAATTTTTAAGAAATTGTTAGAGGCTCCGCAGGCCAGAAAGAATGTCCTGGCATGCTGCATGCGGCCCACAGGCTACATTTTTCCCACCCCTGGTCTACAACCACATCTAATCTTGTGCAGCAGCTTCAGAAAAAGGGCAATTAGGACACCTGAAGTGGAGGAAATACTGCTTGACAGGATCCTAGACTTGAATATACCTCTGTCTAGTTGATGAAGTGGACATTTGTGGAATTCACAATATGCAATAGATAAGCAGTAGGATCCTAAGCAAACTCATGATCCAGGTCTTCAGAATATCTTCAGGTTCTCTGAACAAGTCTTAACATTCATATCCCAGGTACAAAATATTTATTTCTATATTACAGCACTGACCTGTGTCCCACCCGTGCATCTTCCTGCTCATTTATTTAGCAGCCTTTTCCATATCTGTGCATTAAAATGGCCAGATGGGCCTGACCCTCTTCTCCCCAGAAGGCAAATAAAGTCCAGGACCTCAGCAGGGACCACACTGAGGCACACTGTACTTCCAGTTATTCAGAAGTCAGTTATTCAAGCATATGAATTCCTTTTGAGCTGGAATCACAGAAAACAGTACCTGGCTGTGCATCAGATTTGAAAACAGAGGGGTGACCTCCTGTCAGGATGACTTCAGAGCAACAGGGATAAATAGGCAAGTCAATCCAGATAACCAGTAAAGCAATATAGGATACTATTATAAGGACATGGCAATGCACAAATGGGGATGTTTTCACATACACGTTTGTGCTAGTAAATTCATCCTCTAGCTCAGTGGTTCTGAACCTTTTTTATTTGACATACCCCTTGGTCTCGGACTGAGACTTCACATACCCCCTTTCAATGGGAAATTAATTTTTTAGGCCCTTTGACCTGTGTTAGACAATGTATGAAACAGGTCTCATGTACCCCCTGATGAGGATTCACGTACCACCCGGGGGTACATGTACACCCAGTTCAGAAACACTGCAGCTGAATAAACCCATTTTTTTTAAGTTTAACATTACATACACAAATATGTTCTGTGAAACAATTTGGGAATACAAGTTACTTTAATACAAAATGACAGGCAACACATTTCAAGAGTAAACAAGTCCTTGAGTACATCACAGACTATATCGGGGTGGTCCACCTTTGGGGCCTGTGGGCTAAAGGAGTGGCAAAGGCATGTCCTTGCTGCCTACCCCTCTCCTGCATACCTGAATCAGGCCCCATGCACTGGGATCAGGCCCAGGCACTCTGTCCTGGCCTGAATGCCTGATGTAGCACATGCAGCCACACTATCCAGCCCGCAGGCATCTCCATGGGTCCAAAACTTTGGCAACAGAGGAACAGCAATTAACACTGCCACTGCTCCCTGCCTTGCTGCCAAATTTTCAGGCCCATGGAGTATCCTGCAGGCTGGATCTAGCCTGCAGACCAGTGGCCTGCACACCCCTGAACTATAAGTTCATCAGTAAATTCTCTCCCATGAAGTTAACAAAATATGCCTGAAAGAACTGTGAAACTTTAAGGTATCCCTAATTTGCCAAGCTCATCTAGTTCTTCATATTAGTCATCTCTAGACACAGACCTATTCATTCGTACACTCTCTCAGTCAGTCCCCATACACACTGGCAGATTTATATTATTTCTGGAGCACAGGACCAATTTTGAGGGATGGGATTTAGATATAATGCTGATCAACCATTATCTTCATATTATAATGAGTGTCTAGGCCAGTGATTCTCAACCAGAGTGACAGGATGCCATGAGATCCTCCTCCCAGGGTGAGATCCTTTTATGGGTGATGTGGGGGTGCCACACAACATTGCACTGTTAGGTGTACAAACACCTACATATTCACAAGATAAACCCAGAGATTTTAAATAGAAAACCACAGCATCAAAAACATTTCTGAATTGCTGAAGCTTTCCCGAGTTTGTTGCAACAGAGGGCTCTATTATTTTTTCATAGTCAAAAAAATGGGTGAAAGCTACGAGCCAACATTTTCCAAGGGGTGCCATGAGTCAAAAAGAGACTGAGAACCAGTGCTTAAGCCCATGGTTTTCAACCTGTGTTCTGCACAAACTTGCAGGTGTGCAGAACGAAAAAAAAAATGTTTGAAAATGACTGCTCAAGGCATTTCAGATTCCAGCAGCTTGAGAAGACATCACAAGCTACACTACTGTGCAGTTAACATTTAACAACAGTCTCTATACCATTAGTACCAGTTTAGAACATTACTGGAGATCAAATTCTGTCCCATTTACACCCAAGAAAATCAATATAATTATACTGAATTCAAATGACCTCTGAATTAAACCTCTGAAAGTTAAAAGTAGAATGAGGTGAACCCAAGAAAAAGAAACTGTTACAAGGTATACAGCATAATGATTATCACACAAGGATGAAAAACTGCTTTGCTTAGCTTTAGTTGCAGTTTCAACACGTACATAATCTGATAATGCAATTTGTATTACAGTACAAGTCATTATAAAAACAAACATTTTAAATAACTTCAAATGATTAGCCACCGTAACTAAGGTAACTACAATCTCCCACTCAAGTTCCAGAAATAGGAAACACAGGAATGAAGGCAAGTGGAAGTTAAAGAGAAGTCAGTAGGAGCAAGAAAATGGACAGGATCATGGTGTAAGAGGGCAAAAGAATGGCTGTAAGAAAATAATACATACTAGCTGTGGAAGGAGATTTAAAAGATGGTTATGTGAATAGTGTAATAGAAAGGTATTTGTTTTCAGAGTCATTTTATCGCCCAGAGGGGGAAAAAAAGTGCATTTCTTTGCCATTTCAGCACATTTTGTGGTTTTGCTAATTCAGACTTTATCAATTTCCAGTCTCTAGCAGGTAATGCAAAATTTGTAAGAGTTCCTAGGATGATTTCTTTCTAAAACAGGGAAGATTTGGTTTGCATCATTTAGTTTCCAGATATCTGTCTCCTAGTCACGTTGAAGTTTTACAAATATCTGCATGAACAGACCTTTGTATCTAGAGCCCCTACTGAGGGCAACAGGATCTGTCAAAAGAATTGCCAGATCATGGTTTTTTTTGATTGCTTTTACTTTTCTTCTTTGACAAGAACAGCTTGTTCATAAGTCAATACTTGCAAAAGTCTTAACTTGACTATGTGGACCCAAGAGAACCAAAGTTAGCACAGAATTGTGAAATCAAGTATGTACTCTCTACTTAAGGTAGGGGCTGGAAAGAATCTTACACATTGCGTACCAAGGTGGATCAGCTGTCCCTTTGACAAAAGGAAAATTTATTTCAGTTACCTGAACCCAGA
>NW_017729005.1:10548186-10555237 GCF_001723915.1 Gavialis gangeticus
GCATGTACTCTCTACTTAAGGTAGGGGCTGGAAAGAATCTTACACATTGCGTACCAAGGTGGATCAGCTGTCCCTTTGACAAAAGGAAAATTTATTTCAGTTACCTGAACCCAGATATCATCTTTTCAACACACATGGAATCTGAGCCAGGAACAACAGAATTACTAGGAAGACTGAGAAAATTATAAAAAAAAAAAAATAAAAAAAAAAAAAAGGAAAATATATAGATGTTTTCACTATAAACAACATAGGAAAGTAAGGGTTCCTTTTAATGTAGTTTAGATGAAAGTTTAAGAGGACAGTATGAGGGCCGTCTGGTTTCCTCACACCGAACAAGAAGTTTCTGAACATGTTTGTTTGTTAAACTCTTAACCAATAGCAACCTCTTAAATCAATAAGACACATGAATATATAGTCTCCTAAATCTACATTCGGCCAGGTTTTAAAGAGCAAGATCCAATATTCCCATTCCCCCCACACAGACTCCCCCTCCCATGGAACAGCTGTAGTCCTCTTTCATCCCCACAGGATTCCTCTTCCTTGTGTAATAAGGAACTTGTTCGGATATTTATTCTTGGCACAAATTCTAAATAGGATGAAGTTTAACACTGGCAGTAATGAAAATAGCAACCATGTCAGCATTCAGAGTGTTCACTATGACACTGCAAACATTTGTTTAACTGCCAACTGAATGAGATTCATCTGAGCCAAGAGAAAGATATAAATGAGCAATAAAAGTCAGGAAGGACTCTCACTGTTCAAGGACTTTCAAGACAAGTGGTCACCCTAAGCCTCATGCAGCTGCCACTAATTCTCTGCCTTATTCCACTCAGAGCCCAACTTTTGGGAATAAATGTACCCCAAGGACAGATGGCCAAACAGGTAACTCTATGGAAAAGCTGGAATGTTGGCAAGAATGCCCTACAAAGATGGCTAGCCTTCTCTCCCTCTATCACATATTTACCTACGAAAATAGCCTTAGTGTTTGTGAAGGTGGAACAAGATGTTAGCATTATAATGAAGAAGCATCCAAGGAAGGTTCACACAAATACTCTGTAACTGCACAACAAAAACTAGAGTGACTACAGAATTTGACCAGCAAGCTACTGCAGTATGTTTTTATTGAAATTCTAGTATCTGACAGGTCATGCTGGTCTGAGAAACAAAAAGAGATTCTAACATAGGAAATGCAAGTCCTTCAGGCCTTCCAAAATTAAAAATTCACTTGACCAAACTCTTCTAACCTGCTTAAAAGTAAACAGTAATTAACTAAATTCACTAAAGTTTATTTTATCTCACGCCACAACCTTAAGCTTTATGATTTTCTAAAATTTAGTTCTTTTGAATCCTTGCTTATGAATCCATTATCACCAACACCCACCATTTGGCCTTTTAATATAAAAAGCCCTTAACTCGAAACATTCTTCCAACAAATATAGTCAGGCAGAAATAGAAAGAGGTAATTTTATACACAATCTAGAATGCAGGCCTCCAAGCAAGCTGCTTTCATTAAAATAGTATATACTGTATATGCTGTAATGAACTATGGGTTTTCTTGTGATGTATGTGACGGTTTACCGCTTTGGCCTATGTACAGAAAATGAAGGGTTAAGTCAGGACTGCCCAGCTGCAGGACTAGACATGATGGATCTTTAACACCAAGAGTTGTGAATGGCTTTGTTGACATACCAACAAAAGTGAGATGCCCAACACAGGAGGTGTCCAGAAGAGGTACACATGACAATGGGAGAGTAGGCTGGGGGTGAAGCAACCCATCAGTTCCTGGCCAAAAGAGTCTGGGGACTGAGACAAATAGAAAAGATCCATGCTGCTGGAAAGAGTGAAAATGGAACAGCTTTATCTTTGGGGGTGCTCAGAGCTATGCAGGGTAGACTGGGGACACTGGGACTGCTTAACCCCTTTGGGGGCCTATAAATGCTTTTATAGAAAAGACTGCCTGATGTACTGCTCAAAACTGTAGGTTGCAGTAGACTGCCCCAAGAGGAAGTGAGGTCTCTTTGAAGCAGAACTGGATAGTAGCTCCTTGAACCAGGACCACAGAGTACCAAAAAGGCAAGAGACCAAATGTAGGGGTCTTGGAGTGGGAAGGAGTTCAGGCTCCCCTTCTGCTCTAGAAGCCAAGCCTGGCTTGCTTCAGGGGAATCTCTCAGAGAGTGACACGCACACACACGCATCCACCCACCTCTCTCCCCCTGCATAAATTAAACATTATTAGTAAACCTGGATCTAAACTACTATATAGAAAGTATACCACAATGAATGTAATCTGTAGCACTGTCACCTCTGCTTCCAGAAAATAGTAACAGTTTTCCTGAATGTTTAGTAATCATACTCTACCCTCCCCATCACCTGGAAGAAGCTAGCATGAAAGCGCCACATGCTGTACTAGTAATGGGGATGGTATGAAACCAGACGTAAGTTAAGAAGAAAATAATCACAATCAGCACTGATCAAATTCCATCTACACATCAAACTGATTTGTCAGAAGTGGATAAGACTGTAATTTTCCTTTAAATAGGCCTACTAGAGATGTTGTTACTGATGCATAGAGATTAAGCAACTTGTCCAATATCACACAGCAAACCAATGGGAGTCAAGGTAATACAGAGTTCCTAACTCCCAACCAAACCCAACTACCATTTTTTTACACTTGAGTATTTTGTCAAAAGAAATACCTCTATAATTACAGTTTGCTGTTCAGAGTTGCAGGAGTAACCTGGCCTTAGCATGGTAGCTAACAGTAATGTCACAATTTCTTTTCTAATGATGGCAGCAGAGGTAGCCAAACCAGTGCCAGTGGATACATGTTTAAGGCACTTTAGATATGCTTAAGTGTCATGCATAGAAGTCCCATTTTCAGAAATGATTCAGACTCCTCAAGTCAGTTTTAAAAATCCTAAGTAACTTTTGGAAATGGGACCCTGAAGTTATATACAACATTTTGAAAAATACTACCCAATGTTGTGCATAGGGTGTCAACCACCAAGATGCATAAAATACTGTACAGCACAATTCTGTATGGAGAGCCAATGTTCAAGCAGCTAGCAAGCAGAAAAGGACTCGCACTCAAAAATAACTTGCTTTCCACAATAATTTGCAAAGACAATCAAATAAACAAAAACCCACTACTACTGGTCATGTTACATGGATCAAATTGCCCTTTAAAGCTAATCATTTCTTGGGCCATAAAAGAGTTTATGCACGAGTACACTAAAGTAGTGTTATGGATTAGCCACTCCCAGACTCAAGGCCTTATTTATCTGTGGAGCAAATTCATAGCAGTCTTGGGTCACTCTGTGGGCAAATTTTAGCCCTTTGGGACTCCATGGCACAACCTGACACCTCATAAAATCCTGGCCCCACTGGAGTCAATGACAGAACTCCCACTAACTGCCATGGGAACAGGCTTTCACCTTACAAGCCCAACTTAAAATCTGAATAGAGAGATTTCTCACTGCAATATTATACAGAAAATGATTTTAGAACCTTCTTCTCTGCTTCTACTGTGATTTGTGGTAACTAGGACAGTAGCCAAGAAACCCAAACCAAACATGCTTAAATAATAGCTATGTTGCATCACCATCGCCTTAAGAAACCACTTCACCTTACCAGTGTTCCCTCTTACCTTGTGTCACCTTTTCTTCCTATTGACTGCGCCCCCAGCACAAACCAGTAATAATTTAATTGCTAACTACACACCCATATAGATAGTCTGAAAGCAGGAGACAACCCAAAGGCAGACAAGTAAACCTAAATAAACCCTTTAAAAATGCAGTAAAGCTCAGCTAGATTTACAAAGTAAGTTTCCACTACAGCCAAGCAAGCCAACTTTCCAGCTTTGTTGCCTAATAAAATTGCAGTTGGTAGATAACCAATACCTACTGAAAGAACTATAATCGCTTTGCATGTATCAACTATCCTACTAAACAGATTGTAAAAATGCTACATACATCATTTTGTCCACCAACACCACAGTGACCAATGCAGTAAGACAGCCAACACCTCTTGAAGCACAGTGACCCTACATCAAGACCACTAGGTGTAGGAGCAACCCAGAGAAAGGGGAGCATCACTAAATGAACACAGCAGAGACATTACTGTGAAAAAGTCATCTTCTAAAAATGTTGGTCAGAGCCAATAGATTTGGCAACTCCTAAAACTGAAGTTCTACAGCCACAAAACAGACCAGATGCACCAAGGCTTGCTCCAAAGCCAATGAAACCAGTGAGATACTTCAAATGGGTGTTAAAGTAGGCCTTAAACAGCTGCTACTAACTGAACTTGTTTCAAATAAGAAATTGAATATCCTATTAATAATATTCTAATCCATACTCTATTCCATTAGCATGCTAGTATTTAAGAAGAATATTTTTGAAGTTATTAAATAAATTTCATATAGTGCAGTTTTAAAACTAGAATCTGTATGCTAAATTTTACTGCTTAGCAGCAAAAACTGATGAAGCCTTTGACACTTCCACCCATTTGGTAGCCTAGACTTAACCTCTTCCCCCAAACACCATTAAAAAAAGTAGGCAGACAAGGTTCTTTGGGTAAATCTGACATCTTTTATTAGACCAATTCAAATAAAACAAATTAAAAAATTAAATTAAAACAAAATTTTAAAAGCATTCATTTGCTCAGCAGGTGGCAAATGCAAATCAGAAAACACCTCAACAGGGCACCTTAGTGATAGAACATCAGGAAAGCTCAGAGAGGCCTGTGAAGGGCACTTACAACAGATCACTGAGAACTGTCCAAATATCAGCTGTTTGAATAGCATGGTGACAGCACCATGCCACCACTAGTAAAAGAACAAACCCTTTCATTTTTCTGTGTACTTGAATATTGAAACAAGACAAATAACTTTCTGTATAACAATGCATGCAATTCAATAAATTGGGTTTTAACAAAAATGACATGCCACAGCAACTGGTAATAACTTTCAAATTGTACACAGGCTCACAGCAAGGACAAGTGGTACTCACTCATTACAAAGCATTACACACTACAAACTGCACACACCAATACCTCTTAAAAATTCTCTCTCTTCAAAACCTGCTTCCTTCTTCCCAGTTTTGGAAATCAATGTGTTCACCAGCTCCCAACATATCTATGTTGATTCCTACAAAACCTGTTTTTCCCCTCCAGATTTGTGGACTGTGGCAGTACAGTATACTGTTACTCCCTTCCCCTCCTCCCTCCCTCCCTCTGTGGTGAAATTAAAAGAAAAATGATTATTTGATTACTTCTCAATTACTTCTGAAATCTAGCAAAAGTGAGCCTTTACATTCACCCACAATTAAAAATAGGAGCCTTTTCTTCTCTGCTCAGTTTAAAGTGATCATAAAGATGAATCCCAAAGTAACTTTGCTCTGTACAGACAGCAGACACATAGTTTCATAGTTTCTAGGGTCAAAAGGGACCTGAGTAGATCATCTAGTCCAACCCCTGCCATGGCAGGAAAGAGTACTGGGGTCAAACAACCCCAGCAAGGTGTACATCTAGCCTCCTATTCTGAATCCATGGTTGTTACCAATGTCGTTTATATTTCAGGGCTTCAGATATATCTTTAAACATTTTAACTTACTAAGTGTGCTGAGTTGACTGCTTTTTCAGACCTGAAGAAAGGTATCCTGTGTCCAAAAACTTGTCGCAAAAAACAAACAAACAAAAAAACCCCTCACTCCCAGCTACATGGATGCTCCAATAGAGAAGGGAAGGATTTCTGGAGGGAGATCCCTATAGTAACAAAACCAATTTTTAACACACCAACACCTAGAGGTCCCAGACAATCTTGCTAGGCATCGCACAAATACACAACCAAAAAAACCCCCAGCTTCCTCAAAAAGCACCAAGTTCAAGAAAAAAAAGAGAGACAGGTGGATAGAGACAGAGGAATGGGACAAGGTAATGATGAGAGGATGGCAGTCAGTCTCATGAGCAGACACAGTGCATGGCTACTTAACCACTGCCAAGCTTTGCAATGTGATGTCTATGAAAAATACCACCACAGGGTTTGAAGGAGAGAGCTGAAGCAAGTCAGTAGAGCATGATCCCAGAATCCTAAAGAAGTCGGGCTGGAAGGGACCTCGAGATGTCATCTAGTCCAGTGTTTCTCAACCTCATCTGGACTAGGACCCATCTGTAAACACAGATGGCCAGTCCCAACCCAATGCCCCTCACTCCCAACCTGCTGCAGCCCCAAGTGTGTGGGGCAGAGAGGGGGTGTATGGGGGCCCTAAGCAACCTCCTGCAAGCTGAGAACTAGCCAGCCTGCAAGGCAAATGCCAGTTTCCCACATTATTCTCATTCATGGGAGAATCCATTTTTAAAGTTTGTTGATCCATTTTTACAGGTTGTTCCTTACCCTTTCATATATCCTTGGGACCCACCTTCAGGCCGCAACTCACCAGTTGAGAAACGCTGATCTCACCCAACCCCCTCTTGCCAGAGGCAAGAAAGATCTTGTGGCCCTTATGGGGCTCCAAGCCCCAACCTTGGTGTTATGAGCACTGCACAGAGATTTTTACAGGGGGGCGGGGAAGCTCGTTCTCGCAGCAAAGGCGCAAAAAGGCACAACATGCTCTAGCCAGTAAAGGCAGTGGGACAAAAGGCCGGCGGATCTACAGCCTGACGGGGGAGAGGAGACAACAGGTAGGACAAGAGGATGCATCCACCACAAAGGGACCTCCGGAGCCAAAGCAAGAGGCTCCCGCCTGCCTGGGTGCGCGGGGAAGGGGGGACCCCGGCGGGTACAACGGGCCCTCGGTAGCTGTAGTAGGGCGGGATGGGATGGGGCGGGCCCAGGAGCAGGGCGGAAGGCTCGGCCCGCACCTGCCCGGCAGCCCGGGGGGGAGGGGCCCTCGCACGCGCCCACCTGCGCGGCCGGTTACCTGGGGGGGAAGGGGAGGGCAGGGAGGGAGAGGAAGGCTGGACGCGAGAGGAAGGCTGGGCGCACGCGGAGGAGCCCAGCAACGGCCGCGCTGCCGAGGCTGCCTCACACGCACCTACATACACACGCACATGCGGG
>NW_017729005.1:10555478-10589678 GCF_001723915.1 Gavialis gangeticus
CCCGCGGCCCCGCCCCCACGGGCCGCACCCGCGCGCCGCTGACTGGGCCGCGGCCAGGAGGACAGGAGGGGGGGAACGCCCCGCCCCCGCGCACGCGGATTGGCTGTCGACTGGAGGACTCCGGGAAGGCCCTACCCCCCACCGCTTCCCGTCTGTCACTCGCCACCAAATGCGCCGGGGATTGGGTTCGGCTTAGAAAGGGGAGGGGAGGTAAGGCGGGGACGGGGCGGAGTAACAGCACAGGCGATTGGTCAAACCGGGGGCGGGGCAGGGAGTGAGAGAATGTGTGATTGGCAGCGGAGGGAAGAGCGGGCAGCGGGAGGAGTGGTCCTGGCAGGCTGGTCCCGCGTCTGCCATGTGCTTTGCTCTCTGGAAAAACTGCTCTGCGTCCCTTCAGAAACCCAGTTGCACCCGGGCCCGCACCAGGCGCAGATCCTAGCATGTTTTTTAAGGCAAGTGTCTCGGACGAACCCCAAAACAATGACACGTTTCACTCGGTGGCGCATAACATCATGTTTAAGGGGGAAATGGCGTCATGAATGAAGGGAGGGTGAAGTGACGTTAGTGTGAAGAGTACTGGAAACACAAGTGACCAACCTGTTTCCCGCTAAATTTTCCAGGACAGGCCTGTGTGCCCTGCTGATAACCAAAACTCGTGTCAGAGGCCATATCTTTTATTAGACCAACTAAATAGTAGCAAAACAAATTATTTAGTTGGTCTAATAAAAGATAATCGCCTCTGACCTCAGAGCTTTGTTTCTCTCTATTTATTAGACCAAGAGAGCTATAACATATATCCCTGCGTGGGCTGCTGCACCAGTGCCCAGGAAGAGTCCCTGAGGCAGGATGCCCATCCTCCAGATCTGAAAAACTTGCTCTAGATCCATGCCCTAAACTCCCTAAACATTTCCCCAATGCCAGGCAGCATCCTTTTGGAGTCTGCAAAGAGGATGCAGCAGAAGAAATGTGAGTTACCTCCTCCACAAAGGAATAGTATTGCTGTGCTTCCAGCCCTGTGCGAAGACTAATGATCTCTGTCTCTCAGCAGTGACAGGCTAAGGGGGTTGGACTAGAGGGCCTCCTGCAGTCCCTTCCATCCCTAACTTCCTATGACTCTGTGATTCATTACCTGGAACCACAAGAGCTAGACTACTTGTATTCCAGGTGCTGGTGCAGCATTCAGGACTGCTCCCTGGAACTTGATTGTCCCTGGAACAAAAACACCCAACAAATTATAACTTGGGAATCATTTAGGACCAGCTTCAACTATGTTTATTCATGCTGAATTACCTCTTACTCCTCAAGTGCCCCTGTTGAGTACAGTGAGTTCATTCTGATGTAGAGTAAGATGCTACTCAATACAATTTCCAGGTAATCCACTGATGAGAGAAAGAATTTAGTAACTTCTAGGGAAGGACCATTAAAACTAGCTATTGAAAACACATAATAAAAGGACAGAGAGAGAGGTTTTGAGGTGCTGCTAAAACTATGGTGGGAATTTCCATCCAGATGGAAAGACAGAAGGAAGACAGAACGGTGGAAGATAAGTGCCTTAAATTCACCCCTCGGCAGTAAGCAGAGGAGCTGCTTAACTCATCTTCATTGTCACTTCCTATTTTAAGGACGTGACACAGACTTTGTGCTGGCCCTTTGCACTCAGAGTGAATTAATTAAATACAAAAATTTTTTTTGAATACTAACAGATATTCAAGACTTTTGCGAGACAGAATCCTAGGTATAAAAATGGGTAACGTGTGATACTGTATTACAGAGGCTTAGAGCCATGGCATAAAGCTGTAGCTTCCATTAAAAAGTCCAACATTATAACTTTGGTTTGGAATTTGTTTTCTTCCCTGACAAATGACATGATTGTTCTGAAGGCAAGAGAGAATGATTCTGCAAAGTTAAAAAGAAGGTAAAAGAAAAGTTACAGGTTTTTAAGTGTTTTTAAATTTTGACTTTTTTGTGATCCAAAATGACAACATTTTAATGGAATTAAACCTCCTTGAAGACTTATATGCTGCCTATGTTAAAAGGAAATACATGAATTAACAAGCATTCGAAAGCTTATCTGACTATCCCAACTACATAGCTGGTTCAATAGAAGATATCACCCTAAGAAATCCTTGCCTCTTGTATAATTTCTGGATCATCACAACTATAATATCACTTCTACACAACCATTAAAATTAAGCCAAGTTATTGACAATTGTTGTTATGAATAGTTTGGGTATTGTCCTGCTTCCAGTGGGGACTATGTATATGCATATAAGCATGCTGTCTTCTACTGATTGCTTGCAACACAAGAATTTAATGATCTTTTCACAGCTAAAACATTTTCCTTCATCTTAAATGTTTACTTTTAGAACTAAAGTATCATGGTTCCACTCCATGGTTTGCTTGTCTTCCTTAGGCACAATCTCATGTAGCCAGAATAAAATACATTCCCATAATATTGATCTCCCAGATAAATTAAAGAAAAGAAAAATGCGTATTTTAGGACTAAGTCATATTGGGACATATAATTCTGCAAATAGGACACATAATTCTGAAAATATTGATTGATTTGGAGTATAACAGATTTTAAAATATTTCTTCTATGGCATTACAGCATTATGTATACTATTTCTTTGTGTATTTGCCCCATAAAACAATATCATATGATAAAGGGTGACACAGTTAGACTCTGTCACTCACTTGAATAGCTATCCCACTTTAAATTTACAATTCACTTTCAACTAAAATTATATAACTAAATAGGTAGATATAGTTGACAAGCCTGTATACATTAATATGTTCCCTTTGGAGCCACTGGTGTCTGTCATTGTGTAGAGCCAATGCATTAGACTGATAGAAATGACTGGAGGAGCTGTAACTGTAGACTGTATCACCATCTTTCCCAAACTAAATGTAAATATGCCTCAGGCATAGCCTAGGATCTGGTCTACTCAAGCATATCTATGCATTTCCTTGTAATACAACAACTTGAACTCTTATTTAAAATAATCACTTTTTATGAGTAAACTCAAAATATAAACATAAAAGTTAGAAAAAAACATACAAATTACACTGATTCTGGAAACATCTGCAAACTTCAACTTAAGCACCTAAGTACTTGCATGTATGAAGCTAGACATATTCATAAGTGTTTGCAGATATAACTGAGTCTAGAAAATACAAGTTAAGAGATATATATAAATTTACTTCACGTGCATGTCTATCTGTCTTATCTATTTTAATTAATCAACAATATTTTACAGTTCTTATTCCATATCCAGTTGGGTGAAGAAATTAGTATTAGCACTTAAACAAAAAATCTTTTTATTTAAATTGTAAATATTTCCCATTTGATAGAATCCCTCCAAACAAAATGTTTTGATTTCTAAAACAAGATAATAGAAACAATATACCTAAAACCTTAAAATTGCACAGATTAAATTTAAGTTGGTGAGGAATATGCATTTCTTGTTTGTTTATTATGTAGGAGGATGTAGTAGTGGAATAGTTAAGGTATTTTACTAAGGATCCAAAGGTGGAAGTGTGAGATTCACCCTGAACTCATGCTGAAGACAGCCTTCAGTTAATCTAGCTGTGTGTGGGCAATCCAGTTGTAATGCTGGCCCTTCTGGGTGTGCCATTGGCTACAGACACTGGCTGCCTTAACCACAGTAGCTTAATGAACTGCTTTGGCAGACCTTATACTTACTATGTGAACATCATCAATTTTAGGATGGCCTCAGCTATGCATTTTCTTTTGTTTTTAAGTGCTTTTGTATTACAAATGATATAATAGGCAACTGCCCTATTATTACTTAATAGCCTTAGCAGGTTTGTGAACAAACATTTATTGCTTTTGAAATACACATATCATGAAAGGAAACGCCATTCTGATAATATTAAGATTCTGCAGCCATAAAATTAGGAAATGCCACAATACACTTATATAACTGACTTTGTAACTAATTGCCACTGCAGCATACCTAAGGGCACACTTTTAGCACAGTATGCAGGGATTTAACTACATGAGACCCATTAGTGTTAATGTTAAATCTGCCTGCTGAAAACTAACTCTATCATATGTAACATTTTCCAGGGTTTTGGAGGCAGGACCATATGTGCAGCAACTGGAAAACATAGAGGGTCTGAATTAAAAGCATTCTGTAGAACCCTCATATACAATAAGTTTTGTGAGTATGTCTGAACTATATCATTTTGACAGGGTTTTTATTTCTTAATAATACTTGTACTTTGTAACTGAAGATTTTAAATAGCTTCACAAACATTACTTACACCTCTGTGAGAGGTATGGATTATCTTTTCGTCCTGTTAAATGGGTAAACAGACACAGAAAGGATAAGGGACTTCCACAAGGTTGTACAGAGGGTCATTCACAGATCCAGGACTAAAATGCAGGAGACCTGATTTCTAGATCCTCCTCAAGAGCTAGGGGTGTCAAACACATTTGGCACTACAAGCTAAATCCAGACTATGGGGCTCTCCACAGGCCAGAGAACCCACAAGCAGCAGCAATGGCATTAATTCCAGTGGCAGCTAGAACTGCTGTTTCAGTACAGTTCCAGAACCTAACCACTACTACTGCCCACCCCACTTTTCCTCTGCTGCTGATATTAGTCACCAGAGTGACTAAAACCCCTGATTTCAACAGAGTCTGATAAGAAGAGCTGGAGGAGGAGGAGGGGAGTGCAGCAGAGGATAGGGAGAGGGGCTCAGGCTAGAAGCAGCAGGGGGGAAGGAGGGAGAGGTACTAGAGCAGCCCTCCCTTCCCTTCTGAAGAGAGCTGAGCTGGGCCAAGCCCCAGCAGGACTGTCTCATTAGGGATGTCTGCCTGCACAGTCCCAGGCTTTTCACTTCTGGCTAATCAAGGGGCAGGAGTATTGCCAGCCCCCAGCCCTGGACTAGCACTCTGAGGCAAGGCAGGGTATGGAATTCATGCATCTGTTGATGATACAGAGATTTTTCAATCCCCCTCCCTGCTTCATCATACTGTCTACAGCAAACTGGCAGGTGAGGAAGCCAGCCAGTGGGGGCTGATAACAGTCTTTATCACCCAATTAGCGAAGCAATAGCCTCTCTCCACATTACTTCAAACTTCGTAAACAGCTTACCGGCTGACCTGTTGATTAGTTCCAAAAGCCCTAAGCGGTCACTGTTATGTCTGCCTATTCCAGTGAAACTGGAGAGAGAAACACACCCAGACACCACTCGGCATTAGCTAGCATACCACATGCTGGCCATGGTCCCTGCTGTGGCAGAGAGGGGGAAGGGATCTCTGTTTAAGCAGTGAGTGGGTGGGGGGGGCCCACGGGGAAGCCAGCAGACCCTGCTGTGCCTGCAAGTCTGTGCTGAGCCCCAGCCAAGGAGCAGAGGGGAGGGGCCCACCCTGCTGTGGAGCAGAGAGTCCTGCCCAGCCCAGAGAGCATGCCAGGATGCTGGGGGACTCTGATTTAACTTAAACCAGCAAGGGATCTGGGACAGACATTGCATAAACCCGTTTAATCCAAGTCAGTTAAGTCTGATACTACTTTCAACCACATTCACATCAAACCGGTTTCAGCCATTTTCAAACTGGTTTATGTGCACTGAACATCTGTTCTGTTACAGGTTTAAACCAGTTTCTGATCATTTAAAGTGGTTTATGTGTAATGTCTGTCCCTAGCCCCTGGGTTCTGGAGCTGCACTAAAACTGCAGCTTTGACAGCCATGGATATTAACACTGCTGCCACAGTGGCTCTTGCAGATGCAGTGATGAACCCATGGATACATTCCAGCCAACAGAAATGGGTGGTCCAGCCCTCAATGAAATTCTGCAGGACAGATGCCCCACCTCCACAGGCCAGATCCATGTTATCATTACTACTACCACCATCATTACCTCATTCTTTGCAATACTAGGTAAATTGAAATCTAACACAGTAAAATCTAATTCAGACTGTATACTGTTGTTTTTGAATCACGTGATCTTTGTTGTTTCTGACTGTAATGGAATCTCATTCAGGAGCAGCATTAGAGCAGTTTAGACCACACAATGACATGAGGCTCCAAGCTGGTCAGAGGCTCCTGTTACATTGGGTTATGCTTTGGGGCCAGTTATACTTGTATAATAGCTGAATAATTGAGACTTTGCTAGAGCTAGAACTCAAAAAGCTCCTATGTGATTTGTCACACAACACAGTTACTGTAGTTGTTACATTTCCTGCATCCATTTTAGTTTTTACTGTGGTTGTCTAAGAAATTGTTTGATCCTGAAACTGAACCTTTGAAGAAGGCTCAAAAAAGGTAAGCTGAACTGCTTGACCATATTGGATATCATAATAACATTCTCTCATGCAGCCTATCTGTACTTTAAATGGCCTCTCAAAATTGAATACAGGTGCTCAAAATGTCAGCTCTATCATTGGTGAAGAAACAGAGGAGAGGTAGCTCCTCAGTTGCACTTACATGGTCAGATAATGACATTTTTTTCTGGTCAGATAGGGTGGATGCTATTTGTACTTACATAGCTATGTTCGTGCTGTGCTTCCCTTCTGAGTACAGTAAGAAGACTTCACTATAGCTTCCTAAGCTCCAGGGTAGGAAAGAGCTGCATGGATATGTGCCTATGTCTGTGTAAGTCCCCCAAAAATGTAGTTGGAGAAAAACACAACTAGCAACTGCTTGACAAAAAAGAAGAAATGTCCTATCTTTTAGCCTGGTGGTTAGAGTGGAAGACCCAGATTCTTGCCCCTTATCCAGATGAGGTTTGAACCTGCCTTTCCTAGCAAAATGTTCCAACCTTCAAGCCACAGATAAGGCTCCCTAGTCCTACTCTTGAAGCTGAACCACTGGACAACTAAGAGGAGAAGATTTGTGGGGCCAGGAGTAAGCAAGCAAATTAGAGGGAGTGTGGCTCAATGCCAAGGATACTATCATCAAAAGGAGCAAGCCCCAGGCTCTGACTATACTTATCCTAGTGGGCCAGAAGCTATCCCACTTCCACCTACCCAATTTATCTAATGAATGTTAAATACAAAAGTCAGAAAAGCCAATCAGAGTAGGGGCCAGAACCCATGGCCTCTCCCCTCCTGGAAAGATGCCCATCTTTCCACCATTTAGGCATTTAAATGTAAAAAAGAAGTCAACCCACCGGCAAATCCAGAATTGCTGTGAGGAGGTGTGACCACCCCCCTTTGGCTGGGTGGCACATACTCAGTGAAGAGATCATTTTGCCCATACAGCATGCGGCCAAAGGGGGTGTGTTTGCATGCCTCTCCCCGGTATCTCCATCCTAGATGCCAGTGAGCTCAGAGTTCACCAGCTAGTTGGAACAAGATCTGGCTGGAGTCTCTGAGTTTCACACAGCTCCAGAGCCCAGTAAGGTGAGTGCCACCACTGTTTTCCCTCCCCCAAAAAATTAAACAACAAGGATAAAGAGGGGAGGAGAGGAAGAGATGATCATCCCCTACATTCATACAACTCTGGAGTTCAGAGGCTGAGCGCAGCCGCTGCTCCTTCCCTCTTTTCCTTCACTGCTGAATTCCACTAGGAGTTGGGGGGGTAAGGGGAGGTTGGGAGAAGGGGAAGACATGAGGGAAAGGCAAACAGCAGCAGCACTCACCCTTGGGCTTTGGAGCTGCATGATAACCAGCTTGTGAGCTCTGAATTCATGGCACATGCAGATCTCCATCAAAACTTGCACTCACATGCCAGTGAGCACAGAAAGCTCACTGCTCATGCAGCACACGGTCAAAGGGAGATGCAAGCATGCCATCCTGCCCACCTGGGTCCACCCCTGATTTGGCCTCTAGTGTTGCATGAAGGGTTTTTGAAGAATAAGCAAGTAGTTTCCTTCTATGTCCACACAAAACCATATTTTTATGTTATTACGTAAAACTAAAACATTCACTAAACACAGTATAGAATCTCAAAAGAAATTCACTGTTTTTAAACATCAACTTTTCTCCAATTAGAAATATTTGCATATACTTTTGAAAACCTGCATGTGCCTAAAACCACATGGATATATGTAAACTCTGTTCAGATAATGCTTTTATCATCCTCAGGGATAAAGAGATTAAGACAGAAGAAAGGAATCTCTTGGAAATACACAACTGTGATGATTACGTATGTCAGTTGGGTGCTGCTGTGATGAATTTCAGGGAAGATGAAAAGGATTTCCCTGGCAGCAAAAAGTCTCTAACACAAAGAAGAGAAAATGAAGCAAAGCAGTTGTATTTATCTTTACATCATAACAGACAACCTTACTCCTGTTTTTGTGATGTTTTCCCTGCTCTCATCTTAGAAGGTTTTCCATTTGATATGAAGTATTAATAAGAAAAGAAATAAAATCAGAAATCTGGATACATTTGTCTTTCACAATTTGTTATAGAAGTGCCAGTTTGATGTATTTAATGTGTCCTGATTTTACTCTTTGCAGATGGCTAAGATACAGGAAGGGCTTATCTAAATATTAGGAACATAATTGTGATTTGATATATCACCTCTCCTCTCCCTTCTACCATATAGCTCCATTGTTGAGATCAGCAAAGAGTCTCCAGCACCTTGAGGTAGGCCTGATAAATAATCTGACACTGGAACCAATGGCAGTTTTGCACCAGCTTTATTAGGTGCGGGTTTCAGTTTCTCAGGTGTGGGCTGTATGAGCCAGAACATATTATACCTAGTAGGTGTCTAAGTGACATATCCAACACTATCCACCTTGCTTTAGTCCTTGAAAACCTACCGAACAGATCAGTATTTGTAATGCCTTAAGTTATGGACTAAGCCTAAATCGCAAAAAGCGGCAGGGAAGAAGAGGACTCATTCACCTTTTACAGTAATGTATTTTTCAGGGATTTGAACAGAGTGGAATAGCATTACTAACAAATAGAAGATCTGGCCCAATGTTTTTAAACTTGGTCTCTAACTTGGTCTTTCACAACCTGAGTCTGTAAGCTTTCATGCTAGAAAAAGTCTATTTTCCCAGGCTGTTTAAGAAGGATTGGTTAGGGACTGGAGTGGTTAAATTCACAGGCACTTCTTTTGCATGGTTTAATGAATTTAATAGGTGCCCAGAAAATAGGATTTGGACTTATATATACATATAGGCACCTCTCTTATAATAGTTTCATAGTTGCTAGGGGCTGCTGGAAGGGACCTTACAGATGATCATCTCCAGCCCCCGTGCACTTGGGCAGGAAAGACTGCTGGGATCAGGTGACCCCAGCAAGATGGGCACCAAGACGCTTTTTGAAGATCGCCAGGGTGGATGACTGTATTACCTGTGGTGGGAGCCTGTTCCAAACCCTTGGCACTTGGCTTGTAAAGAAGTTTTTCCTTATGTCTAGCCTGAAGCGGTCTTCAATCATGCATTAATTCAACTAAATAAACGCTATAGTAATACCCCCAAAATAATTTTCACTGTATTGGGCACTGCATGACAATAAGAGATAGTCCCTGTCCTGGAGAGCTTACAATATAAAAACAAGCTATACGTTAACTGCTACAAGAAAAAAGTGCCCCAGCACATTAAATATAAGTTATGGAAGCATTATTCTAGTATAGAATTTTTAAAAATCTTGTACATTTTGTGAAAGTGTAGGAACCTTTTGCAATATAAAATTGCTCTCTATTTTGTATGTAGTTATATAGAGCATTTTAAGAATTTATCCACTTGTATTTGAACCAGCCTACATTTCTGGTAAAATGCTTGCTTATTTTATAACTTTACTTAAATGTTGTAGTAGTATACATTCACTGGAAAAAGTGTAGAGAATAACCTCTAAATCAATCCATGAAGGGACGGCTGTAATTAAACTCATATAATTACAGATGTTAGCACTGAATAGTCCCTAAAGTAATGAATGTAGTGTTCTCCATTGTCATGAGACAAACTGGCTAAATTTAAACTTGTATATTCTGTGGTAGCAAAATTAAACTGAGATGTTGGAATAGTTTCCTGTACCAATATTTGACCATGGTTATTTACAGGCTATTGGCCTGTACAACAGTGTTGACTTGCAGAATTTTATATATGTGTACACACACACACACACACACACACACGTGTGCACACACGTGTATAAATAAAACAGAACATGACCACACCTTTCAAAATGCTGCATACATTCATACATATATATACTCTAAAACTCAGATTTTCCCAGACCTGGACCTAATGAAGTCAATATGCCAAATCTGAATTTATTAGGTTTTCGACATAATGTCAAACAATCAAATTTGACCAATCAGTTTGACCTCAACCCCTGGGAAGATTTTGGAAACAATTATCAAGAAAACCATTCTAGACAGGCTAACAGAAGGCAACATTCTGATGGATAGCCAGCATAGGTTTGTTAGGTGTAGGTCTTGCCTAACCAACCTCATTTCCTTCTGTGACTGGGTGACATATCACCTGGACTTCAAAAAAGCCTTTGACCTGGTATCTCATGATGTCCTTATGGAAAAATTGGGCAACTGCGGTCTTGACTACTCAACGTTTTGATGGCTGGGGAACTGGCTCCGAGGTCGGACCCAGAGAGTGGTAGTTGACAGAACCGAATCAACGTGGCACTCTGTGACTAGTGGTGACCCCAAGTTTCCATCTTCAGACCTGTACTCTTTAATGTCTTCATAAATGATCTGGACATTGGTGTTAGAAGCGGCCTGGTTAAGTTCACTGATGACACCAAAATTTGGGGAAGAGTGTCCACACTTGAGGATAGGCTGGTAATCCAGGCTGACCTCAATAAGTTTGCAAGATGAGCACATGAAAACATGATGGCATTCAATATGGAAAAATGCAAGGTGCTCCACTTCGGGAATAAAAACCTGAATCACACTTATAGGCTCAGCAGTGCTACACTCACTAGCACCGTGACCAAAAGAGACTTGGAGGTCATGATTGACCACAAGATGAACATGAGCCACCAATGCGACACTACAGCTGGCAAAGCAAACAAAACTCTGGCTTGCATCTACCGATGCTTTCTGAGCAGGACCCAGGATGTCATCCTCCTGCTGTACTCAGCCTCGGTGAGACCACAGCTGGAGTACTGCATCCAATTCTGGGTGCCATAATTTAAGAAGGATGTGGAGAAGCTTGAAAGAGTCCACAGAAGAGCCACATGCATGATCAGAGGGCAAGAGAACAGGCCTTATGAAAAAAGGCTGCAACCTGTGAGTCTCTTCAGCCTGGAGAAGTGCAGGCTCAGGGGTGACTTGGTGGCAGCCTATAAGTACATAAGGGGTGTGCATCAGGATCTGGGGGAATGCCTGTTCACCAGAGCACTCCAAGGGATGACAAGGTCTAACAGTTACAAACTCCTGCAAGACCATTTTAGGCTGGACATAAGGAAAATCTACTTTACTGTCCAAGATCCCAAGGCCTGGAACAGATGCCCCCGAGAGATGGTGCAAGCACCTACTCTAGACACTTTTAAGAAATATTTGGATGCTTATCTTGCTGGGATCCTTTGACCCTAGCTGACTTCCTGCCCCTTGGGCAGGGAACTCAACTTGATGATCTTACAAGGTCTCTTCCAGCCCTAATGTCTTTGACAACTATGAAATTCCACCATTTTGAGAGACATTGTGTGATAACAGTAAATAATAAAACCCACGTACTGAGAAAAGTGAACCAGTGAAAAGGTTTGATCATTATAATCCAGGGCATGTGAACAGTACTAAATACCATGTTCTCATTTTAAAAAAATGGTTAAGTTTTTACTTTTATATTTTCTTATTGTTGTAATTTAGATCATGGTATTTGATTGTTTGAACTACTTTTAACTTATTATCTGCATATTATGATACCTAGGAGCCCATCAGGGATTGAGTTCCCATTGTGTTATTAAACACTGTACAAACAGAACAAAAACACAGGTCCTACCCAAGAGATTCTAAGAATAAGACAAGAGATAACAGATGGATACAATCAGATTGACAGGGAAACAGTGAGTCTATACTGGTCAGAAGGATAAGCAATGGTATCAGTAAAAAATAAAGCCTAATCATTTCAACTGTCTATAGGCATTATGGCAAAGAAGTGTTTTAATATCTACCCAGATTAGGATAGTAATGCACCTCTGCAGATGATTATAAAGAGCTTCTCCCAAACATGGAAGGCATCATGAGAGAAAGCAGGAAAGTACTTGTGTGAAAATTAACAAGTGGGTGATATAGGAGGGCATCAATGGCCAAAAAGAGTTGAGTTAGCCTCTCAAAGAAGAAGATATGTTAGTTGGGTTGATACAGGCTATGAAGAGCCTTGAAGGGGAAAACAAGTAGCTTACATTTGATATGGTAGACAAAGCAGTCAGTGAAAGCATGCAAAGAGAGTGGTGATATGGTCAGAGCTTAGGACTAGGAAAATGATCTTTATGAGCACACTAAGATTGCATTTGTAAAGACCAGAGGAAAGGATACTGCAATAATCAAGATGCAAAGTGATGAGAGCCTAGAGTTTCAGTTACATGTATGGATAGGGAAGGGCATTATCTTTGAGGTGTTATGCAGAAAGGATTGGCACAGTTCAGATACCACTTGGATGTGACAGCCTACACATGGCTCTGAGTCAAAGATGACATCCAGATCATAGACCTCAATAATAAGACAGGATTGTAGGGCTGTCCATAGAAATTGAGAAATTAGATAGTGCAAAAAGTATTTTTTTAGATTTTTATTTTTCTTTCTAAGTTTTTTTTTAAACTGTTTGTTCAACTTATAAGTATTGAGAATGTCACATATATCATTCCCTGTTTTTCCCAGAAAACCTCCAGGAAGTCACAGTAAGTGCTAACCCACAATGGGGAAAGTATGCTAATTCTTTAACAGAGCCTTTCTTTACTTAAAGGGCATTTATACACATACTTATTTTCCAGTGATGCACTACATTCTGCCACTTTGGAGCAGACTTAATTAATGGAGTCTGCTTTGCACACGAGCTGAGGCAAACTGCACTGCACTGCATGAAGTTGTATAAGTGCTGAAATATACATTGTAGCAGAAAGGTGGGGGTGAGGGCAACTAGCAAAGCCCAGAAGCACCAGAAATACCCATAATAGAACATAGGTATAGCTATGCCTAGATCATCTCTGACCAATGGCTGTCCAACCTCTTCTTGAACACCTCTAGTGATAATGAGTCCACAACTTCCCTAGGCAGTCTATTCCACTGCCTTACTACTCTAACAGCAAAGAAGCTTTTCTGGATAGTCAATCTAAACTTACTTTGCTGCAACTTTAAGTCTTTGGTCCATGTTCTCTCTACATCAAAAGAGAAAAGGTGCATTCCCCCTTCTTTATAACAGCATTTCAAGTATTTGAAAACTGCTATCATGTCCCCTCTTAAGCACCTTTTCCACAAGCTAAACATGCCTCGCTCCTTCAGCCATAGGTAATGTGTAAAAGGTGCACGGGGGTGCACATGCACCCCCTGAGAGCACTGGTGCTCCCCCGAGAGCAAGCAGTCTTGGCTTAAGCGATGGGCTGAGGGAGCACTGGTACCCCCCCTTATAAGTGCCACAAGCACTTCCGGGCTTGGCATCCAGCTGTGGGGGACCCCGGTCGGCTTCTGACACTGTCACAGCTGCCTGTAGACAATCCCTGCTTGGCCTACCCTCGCTGCTGACGTCAGTGTGGCCACCTGCGGGCGGCCCTGCTCACCACTGCCACGTTGCCGCCACCTGTGGGCAGTCACCGTGCCCCCACAGCCTCGGGAGGTACACATCACCTATGCCTTCAGCCTCTCCTCATATGATTTCCTAAGCCCTTTATCATCCTTGTTGCCCTCTCTAACTTCTCCATGTCCCTTTTCAAATGTGGAGCCCAGAACTGCACACAGTACTCCAGAGGAGACCTCGCCAATGCTGAGTAGAGGGGCACTATCACCTCCCATGTCTTGTACCTAATGCTTCTATTGATGCATCCCAAAATCACATTTGCCTTTTGTGCGGCTGTGCACACTGCAGACTCGTATTGAGTTTGTGGTCTACCAAGACTCCCAAGTCCTTTTCCATTGTGCTGCCATCTAATTAGGTGTCACCCAATTTATATTTGTGTTTTTGATTATTCCCTTCTGAGATGCAGCACCTTGCATTGTCTGCATTGAACTTCATCCTGTTAGCCCTAGCCCAACTTTCCAATCTGTCAAGATCCTTCAGAATTGTGCTCGCATCCTCCAATGTGTTTTCAGTCAGGGCCGTCCCTAGGGGTGCAAACTGGGCAACTGCTCTGGACCCTGCAGAGCCACGCAGAGAAGCCACGGCTGCAGTTTGGCCTACCTGTCCGCCCGCCCAGCAGGTTGAACAACTCTTCGCCTGTTCCAGCCAGAAGTTCCAGCTGCCACCCATCGCACCACATCCGGTGTGCCAGGACTTTCGCTCCCCAGTGTAAGTGTGCCATAGGACAGGGAGGGGGGCCCTACGCAGGCTGCTTTGCCCTGGGCCCCACACCCTGCTGGGATCGTCTTTGTTTGCAATCCTTCCCAGTTTCGTGTCATCTGCAAACTTGCTCAAGAAGCTTTCTATGCCAGCATCCAAATCATTAATTAACATGTTGAAGAGCACTGAGCCTAGCACAGACCCCTGTGGGGCTCCACTCCAAACCTCCTGCTATTCTGACATAGACGTAGACCCTTTACTTGTGGATATTGAGCCAGTTATCTATCCAACTTGTAGTAGATTTGTCTGGCCCACATTTCTCCAATTTGTTTATGAGAAGGTTGTGGGGGACCTTGTCAAAAGCTATGCTGCAGTCCAGATATACTGTATCCACAGCATCCCCTTCTTCCACCTAAGTAGATACTTTGTCAAAGAAGGAGATCAGGTTTGTTTGACATGATTAGTTTTTCATAAATCCATGCTGTCTGCTTGTGATCAGCTTTTCTTGCTCCAGATGCTTGCAAATGGCCTTCCTTAGGATATGCTCCAGTTACTTCTCAGGTATTGAGGAGAGGTTAACTGGTCTGTAGTTCCCCGGATCCTCCTTTTTGCCTTTTTTAAAGAGGGAAACTGCATTGGCCCTTTTCCAGTCCTCTGGAACCTGGCCTGTGTCCCACAATGTCATGAAGATCATTGCCATCAGAAGAACGTTTCTTTTTTACAAGGGTTCCTCAAACTAATGAGTTTGAACTATTACAACTGAAACTGGTCAGGGAAAAGTTATTACAATGAAAATCATGGCCCTGATCCTGCAAACAATTGGCATTACACTGTGGCTTTAAGAGTTATTAATTCAACTAGCTGTCACTTAGAAAACAAAAACTCCCACTGATCTTGAAAAATGGAGTGAACAAGGAGGATGGGGAGATTAGTAGTTCATTGTTGATTTTGAGCTGACAGACATCCAAAAGGAAATGTCAGAAACATTCATGAATAACTTTTTAGCATCTGACCACCATATTAAGGCTGTTAAATCAAGTCAGAAAAGTAATAAAAATCAATAGAGTTATCTGGTCAGTGTATGAATAGGACAGGAGGTCATGCTGTACTGAATGGACTATTGTTGTGTTATCTTTCAGCTGAAATTCCAACTGAGTTTGGAAGGACAGAAATGCAGTCATAGAAGGGTTGCCATTCTCTTTATTCAGACTATAGATGTGTGTGCTATACCATGTATTCATGCAGTCAATAATGCAGTAGTGTAACTAGGGATGGGCAAAAGGGGCACCAGCCCCCAGCGCCAACTTAAGAGGGACATCAGAATCATTCCCCACCTCCATGGTGTCATTGCCCGGCAGCAAGAGCAGCCCCATGGCATTGCTCTTATAGCAGCAGCAGCCAGTACGGAGATACCACATAGCTGCTGTTTTGAAAGAAAGAGCTGAGGTAGGCAGAGCTCATGGCAGTGGCAGCAATAGTGTTGTTGGGGACTGTTTTGGAGTTCACAGCATGGATAAGACTCCTGTACCCCCTCACCCATGCTTTTGTAACCCAGGCTCTCCCCCTCCACTCTCAGAACCCATGCATCCCCCACCCCAACTCTGTGAACCATGCCTTCCCCTCCTCCACCCCCCTTCCCACTCTCCCACAGGTCTTGCCAAGGCACAAATCCTGCTTGTTACAGCTCTGAAATAATGACTAATTGTACCTAAGGACAAAGACAATCTAGAGTTCATGTAACTGATGTGTGCATCTCTGATATCTAGGAGAGCTTGTACACAGGACAAAATTGGTCTTTAAAACGGCTTAATTGCCCTTTTGCACTGCTTTAATGGTGTTGCTATTTATACGTTTGGTGGCGTATTCTGCTTTAATTTTGTGATGATGTACATGTTCGGCGGTATATTTTGCTTTAAATGACTGTTACATAGCAAGGTAAAACCCATCCAAGGTATTTTAGTTTGTTATGTAACAAAGTGCAGTGGTGCACGGGGTGCTGGAATCTCATGTGCGCGGGGAAGCTCAGGCTTGGCAGGCTTCCAGCACCCTGCCCTGCCCTATGCACCATCCCTGCCGCCTTCTCCCGCTGCCAGCACACCCAGCCACCCTCCTGCCACCTTGCTGCTCTGTCCCAGTGGAAGCCAACTTGTTCCTGGGCAGTCCCAGGCAGCGGGGAAGCGGCGGGGACAGTGCACGGGGTGCTGGAGCCCACCTACTTATCCTGCAGCAGGGGGCAGGGGTGAGCTGCCAGTGGGCCAAGCAGTCCCTGAGCTGCGGGGGACCCCAGTCCTTCCCTTCATGGCGGCGGTGCCCCCCAGGCGGCACCTGCCTGCTAGCACCCTGCCTGGGCAGTCCCAAGTGGTGCTGCCACTGCAGAAGGAAGCACCAGGCCCCATGCATCTCAGGTGCTGTGTGACCCAGCAACAGCTTGTGCAGGCAGGCTTGACTGAATTAAAAAAAAAAAAGTGGCAAGGAGCCCGATCTTTTTTTCCCACCCACCTTCCTGGAGCCTGCCTGCCTGCCTGCGCAGGGCCCTGTGCTTCCCTCCCCAGCTGTGGTGCCCCCCAGGACCACCTGGGTGGGCTGCTAGCAAGCAGGTGCTGCACAGGGGGTACTGCCACTGTAGAGGGAAGCAGCGGGGCCTGTGCAGCTCAGGCAGGCAGGCAGGCTCTAGGAGAAAAAAAAAGCAAAAGAGCTCAGGCTTCTCACTGTTTTTTTTTTCTTCCCCTCAGTCGAGCCTGTCTGCATGAGCTGCCGCTGGGTCGCATAGCCCCTGAGCTGCACAGGGCTCGGTGCTTCCCCCCACAGTGGCAGCACCCCCTGGGACAGCCTGGGGAAAGTTCTAGCAGGTAGGTACCATCTGGAGGGCACTGCTGCCATGGAGGGAAGGACCGGGGTCCTCCGCAGCTCAGAGACCACCCAGCTCACTGGCAGCTTGCCCCTCCTGCTGTGGGAGAGGCAGGTAGGCTTGGAGGCAGGGGAATTGGTTGGGCCCCTCACCACTTTTTTTTTTCCTGGTGGAGCCTGTGGGGTGGGGAGGTAGATCAGCTGACGGGGGGCCGTGATGCACTGTGACACCATGTGACATCACAAAAGTCCCTAGATTGAAAGGGTGGGTAATTGTGTCATTTAAAAGCCCACCATTTGAATTTAGGGAGAGCTAAACCCCCGTCACATGTACAAACACCCCAGATGTCAATGAGGATACACTGCTGCAACTTGTCAAGAAATAATTTAAATAATAATTCCTAAAATTGCAAGACAGACATTCACTTTTTATTTCCTATTTAACTTTAATTACTACTTACCTTTTTCAGGTAAAGAAAGGATTTGTTAAAGATTCAGCATCTATATCCATTTGATTGCTAGTATTCTTGATCCTTATGACTTCCCAGAGGTCTTCCAGAAAAAAAGGATGGAAATACTAGATGCAACATTCTCAATATTTATAAGCTAAACAATACTTGAACAGAATCCCTTAAAAAAAGATCCCCCCTACCCCCACTACAAATAATTAATCTTGCACCTAGGATAGTCATTTACATAAGTGCAAAGCAAATATAAAGCACCACCCTGTCAGAATGGAAACACATTACATCCACTCTGTGGACCTGACCAAATCCTGGAAAAAACCCACAAAAGCATTTTGTGCAGTTTTCACAGGTGTATATAACTATACAGTGTACAAGGAAGTACAGACTCAGACCTCATGAGTTACGTAAATGGAAGCTAAATTAGTGACCAAAAAGATTTCAGCCAGGAAAAGTACACTCACTATGGGGAAGGACAATGTTAACTCAATCTGAGATACAAAAACTATTTACTGGCTAATATAAGGCTGGGACAAAACAAAATAAAAACAAAAAAATGGTATTCAGGAGCAAGAGGGAATAGTGGCAACTTACTTAGTTTATAATAATTTAAAATGGAAACATATAATGCATATTTAACATGTATGTTTATTTATTTCTCCCAACACCCTTCATATATGTCTCATGATCTATTTTAGATTGCAAACCATACAGGTCTGAGATTATGTACTCATGTAACTGTACAGCACCCAGCATAAAGGACACACAATTGAGGCTAGGGTCTCTAAATTTTACAATATAAATATAAAATGATTTTTGTATTACCGATGACTAAGCTAAACCAAATATACATAATTAGCAGGTGCCTCCCACAAGTTCATGGAAGTCTTTGTAATGATCATCAGAGTGTTCAGAAGACACAACCCACGTCTGTAGGCTGAGAAAAGGGAAGTTAATTTATTTTCCAATGTAAGTGTATGAGAGCACTTCACTGTCAATATGATACTGTAAGTGCAACACTTTTACCCAGACCATGACTATAGCAAGCTGCAAATATTGAACAGACTATTTTCTGGGTTTAAATTTCTTTTATATGTCTGTACCTGGTTGAGTGAAGTCTTAGCAAGTTAAGGGTTGGCATTTCTTCAAACAAATTATAATTGGATATATACAGCTCTGTTTATTGTTGATATACTGTGTTCTCATAAGATTCGTACAGGCTTATAGAGTGAGATATGGCCCCACTAACTGGAATGGGGTCAAGATTTATCCCAGATTGTTTCATTAGAGAAGTTTATGCACTGTCCTAGAAGAGGTAAATTAATGTAAATTAATGGCCAAGAACTTAGTGTTCTTGGCCAAGAAACAGAGCTGAAGCCTAACATGAAAATAGTATCATTGCTATGGTTGGCAAAATCCACATAGCCAACAGTAGAGAATTGAACTAACACGAGTCTGAAATATTTTATAAAATATTACAGATAATTAGGATCCAAAAGGATTTCTGCCTGTGGATTTTGGGAAAGAGGATATGCCTCTCTGGTATAATTTGGGATTGAAGGGGTATCTAATCCTTATACTGACTCTCTCCACTGAGGTAAATTTTACCTGTCAGGTGTCTTCTGCTATACTACTTTACAGTATAATATGGAATTCCTGCTCTAAACTACTACTGCAAAAAGCCAGCTATTCTCTTGTTCAAAAGTACCTGAAACTGTCTTGAAAAGCCACAAGATATGTATTCGGAAAACACATATACAGCATGTAGAGTGGAAAAGCCTGAACATTTTTTGAAAAATAGCATATTCTACATTTTTCTCCAACTTAATGATACATACCTAGCAGGTTTTAAGAAAGGTATTTTTGATGTAGAAATAATACTTACAGCTGATGGTTTTAGCTCTTTAATTGATCTTTCTAACCGGCTTGCAAAAGGGTTCCAAATGAGGGAAAGGCTGAAACAATGGAGAACCTACACATGGGCCTGATGCCTGCTTCAATGTGTGCTAGTTAGCACAGACCAGAACAGACTCAATTAATTGGCTCGGCTTCATCTGTATTCTGCATCCCCACACTTCAAAATGGCGGCAGGGGCACTTTAACTAAAGCTCATCAAACAAGCTTTAATTAAAGCACCCCTACTGCCATTTTGAAATGCAGAACACTGAATACACAAAATACTGTGGATACTTTGATTAAAGCAGCTCCCCTCAACCTGCCATACTCTGGAGTACATGTAAAGATGCCAACAGAGACCAACTCTCATTTAGCTCTCATTGTAATATAGTACAGGACAAAACTGGAATAATAAATATTTTGTGTTCTACAGCCCAGTATATAAGCCTGGGGCCTCATTTCAATATTGCCAACTCCTATATTTTTCTCAAATATGGTGTGTACTTTTTTAAAGCTCCAGCTTTTGCAGTCATACTTGTACATGATATCAACTTACAATTTAAGAAGTTTCTCTCTTGTTTGCAAAGAAAACCCTGAAAATATAAATTGCTTATATTCTAAAAACTATGAAAGCAGTGGACAAATAGAGAATCCAACATTAAAAAAAAACTCATGATTTCTGAAGACCTGACTCATGAATTTTGAAAGCTTGGGTCAGACAAAACCATAGCTCTGTTCTTCCACAGCCCCGTTGTTCTGGAACATGAAGTTAGTGGCTAAGAAATTCCAGGTAGTGTACAGTCACAGGAACAATTCTATATTAATCCCTTCCCACTTGTCCAAAAAAGAGTTCATGGCTGAAAAAGAGTCTGGAACATCTCTATGTCATGGCTATTTTGAGCAAAATTTAGCCATGAATGTTTTTAATTAAAAAGTGATGGCTTGCTTTTAATGTGTTTTTATGAGTCCAGTAGACAAAAGCTGTTGCTGTTTTCAATCTCTCTTCCTACTGAAACAATGTAAAAGGTTGGAGACAACTACTGTTCTGTTCACATCAAAATAAACACTTTTGTGTAAAATACAATATGCTTCCTTGGAAGCATACAGGGAAGTGATATTAATCACGTCAGAATTTCCTTATGTATTTTGATTCCTCATTTTACTCTGGAATTAGTTTTCTTCTATTCAGGATTTTTTTAAAAGCCTTAATGAAACTATGCAACAGGGTGGAAGGCATTGGAGCTAGGAAACTCTGGAACAAAAGAGAAAACTATTACTATCAAATATAAATTATAGTTTGCACCTTTGTTTTTTAAACTAGTACAAAGCAAAATAGGGATTTCTTATTTCAGCTTAATTTAGAAAGAGAAAAACTGATTTGTATTACTTTTGAACAGGAACTGTTCCATTTTCAAGTATTCTTAGTTTCATCATGCTCCCACAAGAAGTATTAGTATTCACTGTAACTGTACAGAATCCAAAAGCTTGCTCTGTGCAGATGTATAAAAAGAAACTTAGGGCAGTTTCTCTGCTGTTCCCAACAGCAGTATGATGGGAAACTTTCCAATTCTTTGCCTCAGCCCAGGCACCAATGCAAGTAAGAGGGGTCTGGGAACTGCTCTGAGGCCAAATCTATACAAGTGTTTTAGTCACCAGTACAGTTCCATCGGTGAAATCATGGATATATTTGTCTTCCAAATAAGGGATCATTGGAATAATATCTCCAGGTTGACAAAGCAGTGAGAGAGCTGGTCAGCACTGAATATACCTTTGTGATGAATTCAGTCTTATTGTCACAGCTACAGCACACTGTTGCTTAAAGGTAGATTTGCTCATTTTTCTGTATACACATACATACTGGAGAACCAGTAGCCAAATCCAATTTTGCAATACTTCTACTATTCCATGTTGTATAATATAGACATGCTTACTTATCAACACAAATAATTGTATGGCATATTAATTTGCCATATTTTCTTATTAATTTAACACATATACATTAAAAGACTATAAGAAAAAGAGAAAAAGTAGGCCAGATTTTTCAGTCTCTTTAAAGCAACTTTCCATTAGCCTTCCAATGCAAATTGCCCTCATGCACTGTATTCAGCCACTAGGGTAGCCTACACAAAGTAACCTTCCAAGGATAGGCTTCCAGTTTAAGAGACATGTTGGAAAATGAAATAGCATCTGACTGTATCCCTGTACCCTATCCATCTCCAGCTACAAAAATGGATTCTGGAGGACTGTTGAAGCTGAGGAACTTTGGGGCTGTTCTAATCTGTATTATGGGACTGTCTCAATGCTAAGCAACCCAAAAAATGGAGAGACTGGAAAGTGGCTTCAGGTCACTGTGCTCCCTCTATTTTATTCTTCCACTGGGGACAAGTCTTGAGATATTTTCCAAAATGGTGAGCAATATTTTTAAACATCCAAGAAAGTTTCTATTAAAAGATCTGTTGTGTTTGAGGCTGTGAAAGTGCTGCAACCTATTTCAACAGATCACATACTCATAACTACATTTTTTTGTACACGCAACAGAACAAACAATACTCATAGAAGTTCTGCTCAGTTCCTAGAAATGTGACAGATCAATGAGAAGATCAAGGGAGAACATCACAGTGAGTGATTTGCCAAAAGTATAAACCCATACAATTGACATAATTGTTATTTTAGCTAATAATGATATTTTAGTGATATTTTAGCTAATAGAGCCCTTTCTCATATAGAAACATTAGCACAGCCATAAATATTTTAGAGCTATTTCAGTTTTCTGTTAAAATTTGCCTATATTCTAGTGGGATCTCAGCCTGAAATACTGCTCCAAGGTATATTACATATAATCAGTCCCCATGAAACAAGTTCAGTAGTGCTGAATCCATATAAGTGCTGATGCCAATTATGTTAATGAAGATGCCAGAAAACTGCACTTTTTGTCATCTTGCAGCAGTGTTGCAACATCATTGTCACAGTGATCAGTGATTGCCTATGACACAATCACATTGGGGCCAGACACAAACTTACTGTGGTGTCCAGCGTTTTCACAGACTGAAGGTAATATTTTAAAAGGCCAAAAGTGCTTTTTCAAATCAACATCTGGTGGCAAATCTGGTCCAGTCTGCTCCCTTTGAATTGAAGAATGCAGATAAATTACCTATTTTCCTGATGGGGAGTTCTCCAGTGTTGGGATGTCTCCAGCAGATGTAGAACCAACATATCGGCTCCTGCGCTTCATATTTTGCAGCCCTGAGTGAAGGAAGTTTGATCTGAGTGAGAAGAAGTGGCCTAAATGTGCCGAGCTCCCACTGTTGCTAGTTAGCATAAGTACACTGGGAAGCATAGCAACCTTATAAAAATTAAGGCAGCCCCCAAGCTGTTCTATCTTGCACTGGTGCAGAGAAATAGCGAGCCATAATAAGTTGTCAGTTTTCTTCTCTTCTTTCTCCTCTCCCCTGGGCTGTTCACATTATCTGTATGGGGCAGGAAAGCATTCTTTGAAAGGCATGCCCTTAGGCTCACACAGGACCGGTCAAGGCTCTCGGATCACTCTGAGGCAAAAGACATTTCAGCATGTTGCTTGCATTAAATATTTTTAATAAATTATGTAGTCATGTGAACCTCTCTTTTGAGCTTAGGATATCTTTATTAACCCCTAAGACATTTCTCATAAGCACACCATGGAAGTGCAGTGATCATATTGAGATGTAAAGTATTGTGAGCGAATATAAACTGCCATAATCTTCATATGAAATATTTAAGACAAGGGTTTAACTACCTCTTATTATTGGCTGATGATTTTTGGTTAATGCAAATATACAAATGTATATTTTACTGCTTGCTTAATATAACATCAGAACTATATTTGATACCAGCTCACTACTGAGACAAGATTTTTTTTATATAACTGTTAAGATAAGAACAGTCAAAAACCCTGAGGCAGAATTGATGCAATCTAGGCAGCTTCCTCTAACCGACGTAAGCTGAACCGATAACCAACTGAAGTAACCTTCAGTTTTCAATTGGGAAAGGCAGGGAGAGGCCTGTACTAACCCAGACCTGTCAGCAGGGGGCACTAGAGCATATCTCCCAGCCTTCTAGCCATTTGCAGCCCAGTTAAGTGTCCCCAGCCCCTCTCTGTCTCCCCACAGGGGGTTAAGGAGCCCCCTGTCTGGGTCCTGGCCCACCTTGGGGGAGCCTCTCCCGTGGGAGGTTTCCCCCAGCCCAGGGCAGCCCCAGGGAGCTGAGGGGAATTTTTCCCCTCCCAAACCCCAGAGCTGCTTGCCTTAGCTGCTGCAAGTCTCAGAGATAACCCTGGGCAGACTCAGAGAGCAGAGATAAATACTTCTGCTCCCTTGCAAGTAGTTTTGCTTGAGATTTGCAGCAGCTGAGGCAAAACCAGTTGAGGAGGAGCAAGGAAATTTCCCCTGGAGGATTCCTTCTCCCTCCCTAGTGTGGCAGCTGCTGAAGCAATCATCAGCTGGGAAGGGGTGAAGAGCTGCCAAGGGTTGAAAAGCCCCCACCACAGGGGCTTTCCCTTCCCCCATGTGATGTGTAAACCCTGCCTAGGGAGGCCTGGGGTTCTGTTCCCCTGTCCCCCCCTCACCTCCCATCACTATGGACTGACAGATGCAGGCAGGAGCAGGCTAGAGAGCAGAGGGGCGAGGCAGTCCCTGCTTCACTGGAGCAGGTAGCATGGCCCAGGGCTGCAAAGCATCCTGGGATGCTGGTGGACTGTGAATTAACTTGAACCAGGAAGGGATTTGTGACAGAAGCTCCATACACCAGTTTGACGTAAATCAGTTAAGTCTGATGCTACATCCAACCAGGTTTATCTTAAACCAGTTGTGACCATTTTGAAACTAGCTTATATCTATTGAACTTCTGTTCTGTTACAGGTTTAAATCAGTTTATGATTGCTTAAACCAGTTTATATAACTTCTGTTCCTAGCCATAGTGATAAACCTGCACTCAAGTAGCATTTTCACTGGTCCCACTGCAAGATTTGGTACCTAGTGTGGAAGTGGCCAAGTGCGCTATAATGCCTGCTGTGAAGCTGGTATGAAGACCTCAAATATACTGAGTTAGGATTCTTTGTTCTACTTTGCACTCATGGCTTGCTTAGATAGCACCAAACTTACCTGCATTAGACAAAACGTCTGGGGTAGAAGCGATATCTTTGATTAGACCAAGTAAATAGTAGCAAAAATTTTTCTTTCTTTGCTAGCTTTCGGGCTCAAACACTCTTCAGGCAGAGAATTCAAAGATTGTAAAAGTTCTCCCAGGTAGAAAAGAAACTTCATCTTGCATAGGGGAGGTAAAGGATGATAGGGTTTCCCCAGGTTTCAAAGTCCATTTGTGAAAAAGTTGCTCTGTGACTATGAAGTTTCTTTTCTACCTCGGAGAACTTTTACAATCTTTGAATTCTCCTCTGCCAGACTAAGGGTGTTTGGGCCTGAAGGCTTGCAAAGAAAAAACATCTTTTGCTACTATTTAGTTCATCTAATGAAAGATATTGCTTTTACCCCAAGAGTTTTGTCTGCCTCTGCTTTTCAGACCAACACAGCTACAATCTATATCCCACCTAACTTACCTGACTTTTCAAGACCCCTTCCTTAAGTACTTGTGTTTATATTTAGCAAACAAAGCTATTCTGGGATATTGTGTAGTGGATCCCTTTTTTTATTTTGATAGTTTCCCTTTTCAGCTAGTCTATTGTCTAACTGTAAGCTACTGTGAGCCTTTGTTGGAAAAGGCAATGTATAAATAACATAAAGTAAATATAAACTAAATAACTTTTCACACTTTGTATGGAGAGCCTGTACATTTAAGATAGGGCACTGGGGGAGGGCACCTTGGGAGTAACATGTCACAATGTCGATTTCCTTTAAAGATCTATGTATATGAAAGGTAAAGGACCCTCATGATCATCACAGCCTATTGAGCAAGTGTGTTTCAGGCATGCCAAGTTCAATAGCCACTACAACACAATACAGTGATTTGGCTAGCACATCTGGTTGCCTTTGATTCCTTAGCCAGACTGGGGGCACACTTTGGCATGAGTCTGGAGTAAGGCTCAAACTCAAAACTTCTGGAACTATAGTGGCTCAGCTGCTCTGCCTTCAATGTATATACAAAATGATAAAGACCCATGATGCAAAAAATGGAATTTGTACTCTGAGCATCATCTCTCCAAAGCCTTCTTAAGATATCTTCTTTTATAGAACACACACAAAATCAGATCACAATGAAATCTGAAAAATATGGGGAAATCCAAAGATACATGGCAAGTTCAACTTTTTTTCCATGCAAGACACTCATATCTGATTAGCGAAGTATTTGAAGAGAGCTCATTTATCTCCTTCAATGCCCTTTGCTCATTGCTGCCCCCATGTGTTACTACTAACTCCTTTTGAAATCATAATCCCCTTTGAAAGAGAAACCCTGGCAGGTGCACGCTCTATTTGGTAAGGGAGACATAGAAATAGTGTTATATAATGTTACAAACAGGAGAGCCATCTCTTTCTTGGAAAAAATAAGCATTGCTGGGAACAGTACCATGAACTTTGGAAGCAAAGAGTGCATGAACTATAGCATTCTGTATTGTAGGTCCTGGATGCCTACTGACATAAAGCCATGTCATAAATCAAGTCTTTTATGCATGTTAGTTCTATGAATCTCATTAGAAGCTATGAACATGTATTAAGAAATGTTAGATCATTTCGTACACAAACATGTGCACACATTTTACCTTCCCTTGAAGTGACAAGGACATTTGGTGACCTTGAGTTAGTGAGCCTAATTTTTCAAAAACCTAAATGGTCCAACAGGGGTAATTATGGAATAATTAGGTTATAGGAGAAGTTTCTCTCTAACCCAAGGTAGAGGTTGGCTTACTCCCCAAAGCATCATTTTATCTTATTCAAAGTAATGCTGGATATTTTCTTCCAGATAATATATAATTCTTTCTTTAGAATCTTATATCTTATGGGTCTCAATGATACCTTATATCAGTGCATTCGGACTTTAATAGTATATGATGGCAATTCAGTAAAGCTAAACTCTCCTGTAACTGACAGGAGGTTTTTATACATTTTGTTTTGTTTTTTCTAAATTTACCTTACTTTCAATAACTTGTTAAGAATGGGATTCAAATGATATTTTTTATGGGCTAGTCACAATTAAATTTACAGGATATAGTTTCAGTTAACATGAAAGCTCTGGTCTGTGTAATAAGCTACCATTTTAGGCTTCAGTTCAAGCAATAATTTGAGTATGTGCTAAACTTAAGTGCCATTCCTTCCATTAAGTGCAGCATTACCTACTCTAACTATACATGGAGTTACCCAGTTACTAGAGAGATGTTATTATGTAAGAATCTCAACATTCATTAAAAAAATACAATTCAGCCTTCTGTTTTAAATTGAAAGGAAAAAGTTGAAAATGTGATCAGGGTGGACACCGAATGCTCAAAACCAGGCCGATAAATCCAAACAATCAAAACTGTATTTTTTAAAATCAGAAGGTTTTTAAAACTAAACTTATAAATTTTGAGGGCCTGACTGATGATTCTTGAATGTTGAAGGTTGGCAATAGTGACATTTCCATTGAAATCAATGGATCTATGCCCCTGATGACAGTCTCATGCATGCTTGTGTCTTGTGCTTTGCTGAACCAGGGGCTTGATGAGAGAGTGTAGAAAGAAGTTGTTTGTGGGAGGGTTGCAGATCTGAGGTCCTGATTCTGCTCCCCTTAAAATTTAACCCAATTAGAGGCAATTCCTGCTTTCATGAGAAGTTTTCCATTAACCTCAAATTCAAGATTGGAATAATAATCACTTAGGTACAAATCTATCCATCCTCCTCCACACTAGTCACAACGTCCATTGATAATAGCACCAGTGTTATTCTGCTGTGCAAAGCAAGTTTGGATGCAAGGAGGTGCCCTGTAGAGTCTTGCTCTGAGGGATCTCCCAACACTGAGCTGCAATAAAGGTACTGGGAGCTGCATGTAGGACAAAGCCAAGGGATCCATTCTCCTGTTCTCCTGTAGTAGAAGGACCTCAAGAAGGTCTTAACTATGTGACTAACTGGCTCAGTGTATCCGCAGCTGCGTTAAAGCCTGAGAGAAGAATCCTTGACAACACACACATGCCCAGCACACAGGTGGGCCACTGACTGAACTTCTTTGTTCTGGATTTTGGTCTTAAAAGGCTAAATTTTTCTTACCACGTCTCACCCGACTTCCATAGCAGTATTAAAAGGTAACTGTCATAATATTCAAGATTCTATTTTAATGAATCATGTGGGTTGAGTTTGCTGATACTGTTGTAACCTGAGTGTACGAGAGTGTGTACTTCCCTCTCCAACAGAAGGGGAGGGGCAGCAGGGTATACATGCTAGAGATGGAAACTGCAGCTTGCTCACAGCTTCCCCTTCTCCGGTGTCTCTATAGAGGAAGACCAGGACACAATATCTTAACTGTATACATGGTTTATTCAGGTGCAGAATATAACAGCGGGTGCTTTGTCTCAGTTGGGTGCATGGCTCATTCACAAGCCCAAAAGGCTCAGCCTTCTCAGCCAGTTGCGGGCTTGGGTCACCTTGTACATGCCCAGGGCCGGGGCTCCAGTATGGGCCAGCCTCACTGTGGAGCCTGTGCTGCCTACAAGCCCTTGTGCCCAGCAGTAGGGAATGGGGCCTGAACTGCCTCTGCCCCCTCCAAGGGTTCTTGGCCCGACAATTCCTCACCGTGCAGTGGCATCTGCACTGATGCCGGCCTTGTGTTAGGATTGGAGACCCGAGCCGCCTCAAGCAGCTCCCAATGTCCTGGTCCCTCTTGGACCCTCTGTGCAGCGATGCTTTCATTGGCTCGCCATGCTCTCTCATGGCAAGGGGTTAGGGATGCTCCCATCCAACAGCAGAGTCTTTGGGCTCTTCAGGGCAACTGGAAGCACCCCCTGGGTAACTCTTCCTCAGTCCCGGCTGCTTCTTTCTTCTCCGTCCCTCATTGTTTCCACTGCATGCTGCACGCAACTCCTTATATACTCTTTTGGGGCTCCGCCCGAAGACTGAAGACTGGCCAACTGCGGGGAAGTAGAGCAAAATCTTCAATTAGGTCCACTCCTCCCCTGCTGGTCTCTGATTGGTGGGTTTTCCCCACCAATTGCTTTGGCAATTCTCTAAGTCCGAGGAACTGGGTGAAGATAGGCAAGCCTACCACACTGTAATCTGAAAGGTTTTTCTTCAGACAAAAACTGTGGGACTCTAATGCTGCAAGGAAAGAGCACAGAGCTGGAAAGGAGAAGTTAGGAGTATTCCTGTCCATTTTAATCCTTTGGCTTGTAGTCAGCATCAATCAGGTGTGACACGACACACATTAAGCCTGTGAAGCTACACCAGCGATAAGGTAGTGTCAGTACCATCAGAATCAGGCACTGTCTTCCCTTGCAGAAAGGAAACATATTTATCCTTTTAGCTATATATATTTATGCAGTTTTCATTATCACTATTTATTCAAGTAGCCCTCAAAATATATTAGTCTCTTAGGGGAAATCTAAAAAAAGTCAGATAAAAAAAAGGGCTTTGGCAGCTAAAGTAAAACTTAAGAGGAATTAAGGCAGCAAGAGCCAAAATTTTGATCCTGAAAATTTTTGCCTAGCTCCTGCCTAATCCCAGAGATGCCTCTCATAGGTACCTTGGATTCTTTACATTAAAGTTCCCTAGATGCCTAAAGTGCTGCTTTGGCCAGGCTCTGAAGTACATCTTGACAGTGCTGAGCAGCTCAGCTTCCACTGAAGTCTTACTGAGATCCAGAAACAAGGTATTCCTTTGCCTCAGTCCTCAGTAGCTTGAACTGCCAGGCATTTTCAGAGAACATCTACAAGTGTCTGCTCCTAAGACTGTTTCTATATTCTTTGTTAAATGGATAAAATACAGAAACTGTCCTTTGATCAGTGACCAGAACCCAGGACTCATGCTGAGTGCCAATAGACAACAGAACCATTTTCTCCACCTCTCCTGTTCCCTTCTGGGCCAACACACTATGAATTCCTTTCCAGAGTGTCACAGTTTCAACAGGAAGCATAAAGAGTGTTCTCCCCAGCCACCCCAGAGAGGTGGTCCTTATGGCACTCTCCCTGCAGGAGAAAACCAGATACTACACCTTTTCCTCCCACACCAGTTATGAGTCCCATGAGTTCCATGATCATTAAACTGTTGTATAAAATGTAGAGGGAAGATGGAGGGGAAGGGTAACAGGAGCACCACCGATACTTTAAGAGACTGACTCCTGCTTATATAGTTTTTGAAAGAAAGGATGTGTGTACCCAACTTTAGGAGACGGTTCCAGGTTGTGAATCATGTGTATGTCTTAAGCAAGAGGTCAGATTTAAGAGTCACCCATATGTTCTGTGTTTCCTATTGGGTATTACTACTCCAAACTGAGCATGTTGGTGACTCTCTGCTCAGCAAACTGCCATGTCTAGTTACTATTCTGAGGTGCATAAGTCTTTCCATTCACTGTATCTCCCCATCCACTCAACAGACTGAGCTTCTGAAACTTCAGAGGCACCACACAAAATCATTAGGTGCCTATGACCTTTTTTGTTCATCCTTTCCTAATACAGCTAAACGGTCCTTCAGCAAACTAGTTACTCTAATCCATGATTTCAGAAACTATGTGTAATGACTCACTTTCCATTTTGCCACCTCTAAATCTATGGAGTTAAAACCATATTTGGAACGTGCACTGAAGAATAGAACTGGGTGCTGAGTGTCATAAACATCCCATTACATTTTTATTCTGTCTTCCTCCTCGCTCATTTTTCTCATGCACCCATTACATCTTTTATTTTACAGTCTTAAATCTTTGAAGTGGGGACCATCGCTGTCTCTTGTACAGTGCCTATCACAAAAAACTTCCAGCGTGGTATAAGCAGCTTGTTCCTATAAAACAATAATAGTGGGTGCATGACCGTTTCTGTGTTGCCTGCTGCAATGCGTGCTAATTAGAATGCATCAGAGCAGACTTGATTAATCAAGAAGCCTCAGTGTCGTGTATTCAGCATTTCCGTACTTCAAAATGGCAGCAGGGGTATTGAACAAGCTTTAGTTAAAGCTTCCCTACCACCATTTTGAAGTGTGGGATGCTGAATACATGAGATACTGTGGGCGCTTTATTTAGACTGGCTCCCAAGAGCAACTCTAATTAAAGCCCTCTCCACCCCACCCCTTCCCCCGCCTCACAAGCACATGTAAAGTAACCCTACAGCTTGAGCTAAGAAGCTAAGCTGCCATAATCTTTATGGAGGGAGACCTGGATCTTACCAATTTGTAAAATAATGGCCCCTTCCTCCCCAAATGTTATGCTATTAATTTTTAATTTTATCCCATTCTTTTATCACCGTAGAATAATATATATAGGAATATGTAAACATATTTATAAATATACATAAATATAAAGAATAAAGGGTTAGCTTTGCCCTAAGTGACCCAAAAAGAAAAGAGTACAAATACTAAATTCTAGAAAGTGAGATGGTATTGGGAGCTCAGTTCTGCAATGCCTTGAACTTTACTGTCATATGCACTGACAGATAGCAAAATGTAACATGAAGACACGATAACACTTTGAATTCTTCACCAAGCAGTAGCATTTCATACTCATTTTGCACATAAATACATGATTGGAGGACTGGTGGGAAAGCAGGCAGTTTTTGTTAAGAGTTCCAGTTGCCTCTAAATTCTAGTTCAGGTTAAACATTATGATCATGATCAAATTTATTCGTTAATGTAAGAGAGAAGGGAAGATGCATAAGGAAGTTCCTGTAGTTCACTTCATAACTACAGGATACTTTACTTGTAGGTGTAGATGCTGGTGTTCTGAATGTCCGACTGAGCACAATCAATTTCACTTTATTGAAACGAGTGCTATTGCATTAAGTAGACAGTGGGATAGAAACTAGTTTTTTGAAGGATGTGGAGGGATTCCAATCAATTTAGAAGCATAAATAAATGATGTTTAATTAATAAGGTAATCCATATGCACCTGATACAAAGCACAAAAGCATCTATAATCAACTGCCTCCAAGACAAATCTAAAAATACTGGAAATTAACAAGGGAGTCATTAAATATGACCTCTGTTCTTGGCATCAGCACAAGGAAGGCTAGAAATAATTAAACAAGTGATTGTTCAAATCACTGCTGAACCATCCCAACACTGAGTTTGTGTTCTGCTCAGAGCTTATAATTGCACAAAGAAAAGACTTGAACTTCGGCTGGGCTTTTCAAGGCATTTCAAAACAGGGATAGGTGCCTGGATAGGATTTTCTAAACCACCTAAACACACAATTCTCTATACATCCAATGAAATTAAGCATCTAGGCACCTTTGGAAAGTCCCATTTGGTCCAAGTCCTAACGTGTTTAGATGCCTATATAGATGTAAGTCATGTAAGGCATTTGTCTTAGCCTTAAGTACCAAAGTCTTTTAAAAATCTGGCCCCTTTTCTCTTCTAATGAATGCTGCCAATGTGATCTAAAAACTCAGAATGCACTTTTTCCTGATAGAGAACTACCGAAGAATTTAAAGCCATGGTACCTAATTTAAATTATTATAACTGAGGCTGGCTCACCTTGGCTACATACTCTCTCATCTCCACATATGTTGCTCCCACTATTGCCAAGTGGGAAGTTCCTGTCCACACTGCAAGAAGCGTGAATTCCACTGTGTATACTTTCTTAACATCTCTTACTGCAAGGCCAAATCCCAGGTCACCTCCATGGGAGATTCTGCTCAAAAACACATGACACAACTTGGTCCCTTAAAAAACTCTAGGCACCAGTGGCAATGCATAGGGGGTGCACAGGGGTGCCCATGCACCCCCTGAGAGCACTGGAGCACCCCTGACAGCCAATGTTCCCCACTTAGGTGAAGGGCAGGGGGGCAGGTGAGAGCACTGGTGCCCCCCATGAAAGCACCGGCCAGGGAGTCGGGGCACCAGGAGAATCGATTCTCACAGTTCCCCTGTGGCCAATCATGCTGGGGAGGGGGAGTTCCCCCACAGCTGATCATGGTGACCCAGAAGTGCCAGCAGTGTGCCTGGTGTGCGTGATCAGCCTCAGGGGACCACCCTGACTGGCCACTGGGGGGGCCCTGACTCAGGAGGCACCAGTCACTCATGCTCAGCACCAAAAACTCCTATGAAGTGAATGGAAATTGCAGATACTCACTGCCTCATAGGAGCTGTTAGAGCAGTAGTTCTCAGCCTTTATGGACTTGAAGCACCTTTCACTGGACTTGAGGTATCCTCCATTGCCTTTGTGAGTTAAGTGGCACCCAATTTCAAAAACTAATTTATATATTACAGTGCTTATCTCCTTGCAGAGGGGCTAGGCAGTGAGGCTGGGGGATTGTTGAAACAGGAACAAGCCTGAGACTGCATTTATCCACTTAGGTTATTTGCTTATCTCCTCACATTTACACTTTGTGGTACCCTTAAAAGGATCTGGCTTGAGAATCACTGTATTAGAGCAACCCCAAGCTCTTTCTGTAAAAAGTAGTAAAAGCTGAGCTCATGAAGGAGCAAATGGTTTCTACTGAAGAATAGATAGGGAATTAATAGATTTTTCTTGTATCATAGCTATTTTTATCTCATTGTTCAGCTGTAATAATTCATTCTACTTATTGTGAACAAACCATGAAATATGAACCATGTATTGTCCATGGGCTATTTCATATTGCTCAGTGGTTTTTTTCTTTACAATGCTTTCTATAAACAATATTATCTTCATCTTTGGTGACCTGTGCACATGGATAGATGGAGTGATCTGGAGAGTACTGCCCTAGGGAAGGTAATAGAACATCAGTTAGCACAAATTTGTTTCTGAAGCAGCAAACTGAAGAGTGGAAGGCTCAGTTTAAAGGCTCAAAGTCTAGATATTAGCTGTTCTGTAAAAGCTTCATTTCTATGGTTTCAAGCATGAACAACGCATGCCCCTGGTAGCTGTGGGGGGCACGGCAGCAGTGGGAGTGCTGTGGCGGTAGGAGGAAGACAGCATTGGCGGCACCTTCTTGTAGGGGGTACGCCACAATACTCAGGGGGTGCACATGCACCTGCATGCATGCCCTACACATTGCCCCTGGTTTCAAGAGTAAACATCAATCCATCATTGATGGAAGTCACTCATCATGGTGTCCTGTGACCAGTGGGGTCCTCCAAAACTCTGTCCTTGGACCCATACTGTTCAACGTCTTCATTAATGATGTAGACATTGGAGTCAGAAGCGGACTGGCCAAGTTCGCCGATGACACCAAACTTTGGGGCAAAGCATCCATGCCAGAAGACAGGCGGGTGATCAAGGATGACCTGGACAGGCTCAGCAAATGGGCAGACGAGAACCTGATGGTGTTTAACACCGAAAAATGGTAGGTTCTCCACCTTGGGAAGAAAAACCTGCAGCATCCTTATAGGCTCGGCAGTGCTACGCTGGCTAGCACTACGGAAGAAAGAGACTTGGGGGTCATCATTGACCACAAGATGAACATGAGCCTGCAATGTGATGCTGCGGTTAGTAAAGTAACCAAAACGCTGGCTTGCATCCATAGATGCTTCTCAAGCAAAT
>NW_017729005.1:10590431-10591791 GCF_001723915.1 Gavialis gangeticus
TCAAGCACCTAAATTGAACACCTTCAAGAGCAAATTGGATGTTTATCTTGCTGGGATCCTATGACCCCAGCTGACTTCCTGCCCTTTGGGTGGGGGGTGGACTCGATGATCTTCCGAGGTCCCTTCCAGCCCTAATGTCTATGAAATCTATGAAATCAAGTTATGTAAAAAATTTGGGGTTTGTTTTCTTATGAAGAAAATGACACAAAGGGAAGAAATTTCCCAAATCTTCAGCTATTTTATTTCTCTAATTAAAATATTGTTTTGCTATATGCCAGTGGTTTTCAAAACCTCTCATTCGTGGACCACTGGGGGTCCACAGACTATGTCTAGGGGGTCTGAAAAAGATGACTATGATCAATCAAAAGTATGTGAATAGCCACACTTACAATTCAAAGGGGTCCATACCTCCATTTGAAATTTCCAAAGAGGTCTGCACCTCCAAGAGCAAATCATCTTTCCTCCCTTTCTTGAAAACAGGCACTACATTGGCCCTATTCCAGTCTTAAGGAACCTCTCCCAAGCACCACGAGTTCTCAGATATTCTCTCTATTGGTCATGTTATGATGTCAGCCAGTTCCTTTAGCACTCTTGGATGCATTCCACGTGGGCCAGCTGATTTGTGGCTGTCCAGCCTCTCAAGGTATTCCCTCACAAGATCTTCACCAATGATGGGCATGTGTTCGCCCATACACTGGTAATCCTGCACCTTGTCAGGCAGGGTGATTCCATTGAGCTGGTGGAAGACAAACACAAAGTAATCACTAAAGAAATTAGTTTTTTTCATGGGTGTCGGTTGTCAGCTGCTCCATTTGGTGGTATTCTCCTCTCTTCTTCCGGTGAGTCGGCAGGGACAGCGACATGAGGCCTGCATTCGCGAGGTCAACCGGTGCTTACGCAGTTGGTGCCGCCAGGCAGGCCTTGGGTTCCTAGATAATGACCCATGCTTTTGGGCAGGAGACTTGCTGGGGTAGGATGGGCTTCACATCTCTCCTAAAGGCAAGAGTGTCTTCTCTTCCAGGTTGGCTGATCTCGTACAGCGAGCTTTAAACTAGCCTCGCCGGGTGAGGGGACTGCAGGAAGATGAGGAGACACCACCCAAGCAAGACAGATGACAAATGCAAGGAGTGCCCAGGTAAGAAACAGGGGTCCAGACAGTCTCCCAAATCGGGGGGGTGGCACACACAGCTAGGCAAGGCCTTAAATGCCTATATACCAATGCTCGTAGTATGGGGAATAAACAGGAGGAACTTATCCTTAGAATAGCCAGTTCAGACCCAGACATAATAAGGCTTACGGAAACGTGGTGGGATTCATCCCACGACTGGGCAGTTAGCATTAGGGGTTATAGGCTTTACAG
>NW_017729005.1:10591949-10595202 GCF_001723915.1 Gavialis gangeticus
TTCAGGAGGGATGTGGACAACATGGAGAGGGTCCAGAGGAGGGCCACCCGCATGATCCGGGGACAACAGGGCAGACCCTACAATGAGAGACTGCGGGACCTGAATCTGTTCAGCCTTCACAAGAGAAAGCTGAGGGGGGACCTGGTGACCATCTATAAACTCACTAGGGGGGGACCAGAAGGGTTTGGGAGAGCGCCCCCTGGCATAACAAGGAATAACGGCCACAAGTTGTTGGAGAGTAGGTTTAGATTAGATATCCGTAAGAACTACTTCACGGTTAGGGTGGCTAGGATCTGGAACCAACTTCCGAGGGAAGTGGTGCTAGCTCCTACCCTGGGGGTCTTTAAGAAGAGGCTGGATGCCTACCTGGCTGGAGTCATCTGAGCCCAGTTTTTCTCCTGACCAGGTGGGGGGTCGGACTTGAAGATCTACAAGGTCCCTTCTGACCCTGATTCTATGATTTGGTTTAGCAAGGGTCCAATGTTGCCCTTGTTTTTCTTCCAACTTCCCACATATCTGAAGGACTTTTTGTTGTCCTTGATTCCTGTAGCCAGTTTGAGTTCAGTTTCAGCCTTGGCTTTCCTAGTGCACTCCATACAGGTGCGGGTCAGTGCTGAATACTCCTCCTTGGTGGTGCTACCTGACTTCCATTCCTTATAGGTTTCTCTTTTCAGATACAGGAGGTCCGTAAGTCCCATATTTAGCCCGGGGGGTGGGGCGGAGTCACCCAGCCCTTTTTTTTTACCTTTTCTATGGGCTGGAATGGACTTCTCTTGTGCTTCAAGGATCACATCCTTAAGGAGCGACCACTTATTGTGGACTCCCCTCCCTGTCAGGTCATAGCCACTCAAGGCCTTGGCAACCAGCCTCCTGAGCTTGTGAAAGTCGGCTTTCCTAAAGTCAAGTATTTCTGAATTGCTGACTGATTTGCTAGCTTTGCGATGGATAGAGAAAGTGACCAACTTGTGATCACTGTCACCAAGCTTCCCCTCAATTCTCAGGTTGCTCACTAGATCATCCCCTTTGGCCAGTACCAAATCCAGCAGTGCCTTGTCTCTTGTCAGCCCAGAGTCTTCCTGAGACAAGTAAACCTTGTCAATGCAAGTGAGGAAGCTTTGTGACTGATCAGTTTTGGCTGAGTGCTCTTCCCATGAGATATCTGAGTAGCTGAAGTCACCCATGACAACCATGCATCAAAGAGCATGCAGCCTCTGCCAATTCCCTAGCAAATTCATGGTGAAGCTCTTCCTCTTGGTTTGGAGATCTGTAATAGACTCCTACTGTTATGTTTCCTTCACCACGTTTCCCCTGTAATCTAATGCAAAGGGTCTCAAGTTGCCTTCCTCGGGTGGCAATCTCTGCTGGTAGGGAAGTGTATTGCTCCTTCACATAGAGAGCTACATCCTTGCCCTTTCTTGCAACATGATCCCTCCTGTACAAGGTATAGCCATCTATACCTGTGGTCCAGTCATAGGTGGAGTTGCACCAGGTCTCCATTATCCCTATGAGACTGTATTAGTTTTGGTTTGACCTCAATCCCTTGGATCTTGGAAAAAGTCATCAAGGAAACCATTAATAACAGGCTAATGGAAAGCAACATTGAGAGATAGCCAACACGGCTTTGTTGTGGGTAGGTCTTGCCTGCTTGACCAGCCTCATTTCCACACCACCTGGACAAAGGTGAAGAAGTTGACATCATATATTTAGACTCCCAAAAAGCCTTTGACTTGGTCTCCCATGCTGTCCTCATTGTAAAACTGGGGAACTGCAGCCCCAACAGCCTTATGGTCCAAAGGCTGGGGAACTGGCTCAAAGTCAGACCCAGGGAATGATGGCTGATGGAACCAAATCAACATGGCACATGGTGACAAGTGGTGTCCCCCAGAGCTCCATACTTGGACCAGTACTCTTTAATGTATTTATAAATGATCTGGATTCTGGTGTCAAAAGTGGACTGGCTAAGTTCGCCAACAACACTAAATTATGGGTAAGAGTGGTCACACTAGAAGGTAGGCTAGCGATTCAGGCTGACCTGGGAAGGCTCAGAAGGTGTGCGGATCAAAACCTGATGGCATTCAACACAGAAAAAGGCAAGTTGCTCCACCTTGGGAAAAAAAAAACCACTCCATACTTATAGGTTTGGCAATGCTACACTCACTAGCACCACGACTGAAAGAGACTTGGGGGGTCATGACTGACCACAAGATGAACACGAGCCACGAATGTGATGCTGCAGCCGGCAAAGCAAACAAAACCCTGGCTTGCATCTACTGATGCATCTCAGGCAACTCAGGAAGTCATCCTCCCGCTTTACTGTGCCTTTGGTGAGGCTGCAGCTGGAGTATTGCATCCAGTTCTGGGATACGGACTTTAGAAAGGATGTGGAGAAGCTCGAGAAAGTCCAGAGGAGAGCCACCCTCCACCCCCCCACTGACTCAGGAAGCACCAATGCCTTCAAGCATTCATAGATTCTCTTACATCACCATTTAATCTTCACCTTTCCGAAGTGAAGAGTCCTAGCCTTCATCTTTGTTGCCCTTTGCTATGATTTTTCTAATTTCACAGTGTTCTTTTTGAGATGTGAAGACCAGAACTGCACACAGTATTTGAGATGTGGCACACAGTATTTGAGATGCGGAAAGAGCTCAGATTTATGAAGTGGAATAATCTTTTCCATTCCCCTCCCCCTCCCCCCACGTCCTTCTTAATGATGCCCAATATTTTATTGCCTTTTTTTTGGTTGCTGTTGTACATTGACCACAGTGAGAAAGAAAAAGTCAAAGCTAAAATAATGAAAACGAAAGGCCAATTCAAACTACTATTTTTGTTCCTTACTATCCTAACATCACTTCTGTGTTAGCTTAAGAGACTCAGTTTTCAAAACCAACCCTTTTGCTCAAGTAATCTCTAATTTTAGGCTCATCATACAGCTACAAAATGTTTTCTTTATAAAAGATTGTAGCATGGCTTTAAGACAATCTCTTTGTTCACAGGGTTCAGAAAATGAAAAAAGATTTGAAATGTTTTTTTCTAATTCACTTTCTATATCTTTACGTGGTATTTTGTTCCAAGAAAAATCAGAATAATAAAATGCATGCACTTGCAGTGTGCTGCAATGTGCTTTGCTTATTATTTTGCTACCCTAATACACCCTGATTTTCTCTGCAAACAGATGCTATAAATGCTTCTCCTAATTAAATATTAAGGGCCAGATTCACAGGAGGGCCTATGCCAGCAAAAGACTCCAAATCTT
>NW_017729005.1:10600202-10601714 GCF_001723915.1 Gavialis gangeticus
TTGCTACCCTAATACACCCTGATTTTCTCTGCAAACAGATGCTATAAATGCTGCTCCTAATTAAATATTAAGGGCCAGATTCACAGGAGGGCCTATGCCAGCAAAAGGCTCCAAATCTTGGCTCAGAACTCCAAATCCACCTAAGGGATGGTTGTAGATGTGCAAAATACTTGGAATCTGTGGTGTTGTGTGGCCTGCAAGCAGCCAGACCCTCTCAAATGGCTGGTGCTCCCTGGGTATGTGATGTGTCTTGGGCAACTGGGAGATGTGCTGATCCAGATCATCTGTGGCTGATAGAGACCCTGGAGCATGCAGCCAAATTGGAAGCTTCTCCAAACTCACTGAGCCTTCAAAGGAGAGCTATGATGACAGAATCGCTACTTGCCTCTGAGATGGGGACTTTTGTGAACTACTACAGCAGCTTTCATCAAAAATGTGAAACACAAACTGTATCTCTTATCCTGCCTAGAGTGAACCTGACCCTGAGTTATCAAGAAAGTGATGGGGCCAAAACTTGAATGGACCTTTGCCACTTCAGCTTATAGGAACAGCTAGAGAAGCAGCCAAAGCAGGAATGGGGTAGGTCTAGGGGGTTGCAGGGATGGAGGCTTTAAAATGGAAATCATCACCCTGCTGCATGAGTCTTGATTAAATAAATGGGTCCAGATAACTGAAGGTGTTAACATGACTCTATCCCCATACTGCATTCAACAGTTAAACAAGATTCAGGATCAAGAGTACAGAGATGGTGGCTTCTCAACATTAAAAATATTTATAGCCTTTTATTAATGATGCAGAAGGAAGAAAATGTAGTTACAGTATTTGAAGAGCAAATTATTAAGTAAATCTTTTCTTATTAAAAAAATAGATTTAACAAGAGTTCCCTGCCCTTTAGCTTCAGAGAGTTTTTATGAAGAACCCCTTCCCACCCTCCTCCCTTGTATGGCAGTCTTCTTGATGGTATTTGAAGGCAGAAACACTTGTCTTTTCTTGGGGAGGGAGGAAGCAGCCAAGTGAGAAGGGGAGGAGAGGAGTTGAGATGGGATAGAACTGTTGATGATGCCCATTCCCCTGAAGACAAAAACAGGATAAACACATACAAAAGGAAAGAAATAAGAACAGCAAGAACAGGAAACACATCTTGTGTTGCCAGTGGTGACTCTTACTTGCAATATCACTGGTCGAAAAACAGGACCATGTGCTAGACCTGCCAGCCATTCTCGGTAATTCTACACTACCGCAGGTATCAAATTTAGACATAAATAGCCATTTTTAAGGCACATTAAGGGTGTGCACATGTAGACCTGCACCCTTAATGTGCTTTAAAAATGGCTAATACACCTTAAATCAGCATGTGTAGACATGCCCAGTGTGTCCATCTTCACTCCATGCTTGCCCCTCTTATCTTCTTCTCTACGCTGTCCCTGTTATCCTCTTTCCCCACAGTTTAGTTTTTTATTAATTCCTTCCTGCCTAATTTCTTTTTCCTACCCCAAATAAAACCATAATTAT
>NW_017729005.1:10606714-10607399 GCF_001723915.1 Gavialis gangeticus
TTTTTTTTTAATTCCTTCCTGCCTAATTTCTTTTTCCTACCCCAAATAAAACCATAATTATGAAATTTTTATGCTGTTTGCAATAATCATACTTATCACATTGCTTGCAATATCTCTTCCTCCATTCTGTGGGTGTCATATCTATTTAGATTATACACTCTTTGGGACAGAGACTGATGGCTACTTACTATTTGTATAGTTTCTGGCAAAATGGAGGTCCATTCCTGGTTGGTTCTTTGGTATAAACCAAAGACTCATAGCACTCCATGGAATAGTCCAGCTCTTAGTTTTCACTTGCTTTTTGACTACAGAAAAATAATACAGTTCTCTGTTGCAGAGAACTCAGAAAGACCACAAGTCAGAAATATTTTTAGCACTATAGATTCCTATTTTACATTTCTGGGTTTATCTTGTGAATCATATTTGCATGCCTAACAGTGCTAACAGTGCATGGCACTCTGTGGCACTCTTGAAAGGATTTCAAGACACCCTAAGGTGCCATGGTACCCCAGCTGACAATCACTGGTATAAACACAAATGATAACAACAAAAATAGCAATGGCAGTTCCAATTTTAAGCTGATATCAAGTAACACAACATAACATATCCAGATATTCTGAAAAGTTTGCCTAGACAAATTTTACTTAAATATAATACAATAAAATATTTTTTTTTCTCTGAACAG
>NW_017729005.1:10612399-10616903 GCF_001723915.1 Gavialis gangeticus
CAATCGCAGTTCCAATTTTAAGCTGATATCAAGTAACACAACATAACATATCCAGATATTCTGAAAAGTTTGCCTAGACAAATTTTACTTAAATATAATACAATAAAATATTTTTTTTTCTCTGAACAGGCTGTGATTTTTAGACATAACCAATAAATTTAACTTCCTCTTATCGAACTGTTATGTGTCTGGTATGCCTGTGGGCAGCTGAGAGCTTGTAACTATCACAGAGAATGATGGCACAGTGGAGAGCTGTGTTCTTAATGCATTGTTAAATTCATTTTAATTCATTATATTTCTTAATGCATGTTATATTAGAATTCATTATGAATTATTCAATATTCATTTTGCAGTAATATCCATGAGACTCAAAACCAAGATCAATGCCTCATTAGGCACAGAAACATCTGAGGACATGGTCTGGCCAGGTGGACCTGGGCATCTATCTTGCTTTTGGGCCACTGTTTTATACAAGGAAAGCTCAAAGATTCACCTGTAACAAAGAGTGCGCTAACTCTCACTGTGTCTTCTGTATCTGTTTAGGGGCAGTTACTGTGTGCCATTTAGCTCTTTCTATTTAGAGTTTTATCCCGGTTATAACAATAATATCCAATAGGCAAACAATGAGCATCAGTGACCCCTAATGAGCAAGTTGTTACAGTAATCAAAAGATGGGAAATGCCTAAGGACTGTGGGAGAATTTTGACAGCAGAGAAAGAAATACATTGCTGGACTTCATAGTCATTATGTAGGGAGAAAGATTTAGAGACAGCCTGGATATGCTGAACAAGAAATAGGCAGGATTCAGAGATATCCTTGAGTTACAGATTTGCATAGCAAGGTTAATGGTGGCATTTTGCCTAGTAACAGCTCACAGGGAATGGAGATAATTTTAAAGGGGAAACAGAATCAGTTTGTTTTTAGTCACCATAAGATCTAGCTTTGCATTGCAGGTCCTTTTGCAAAAAGGTAACCTCTGATTTGGTCTGCTTTCATTTTTTTTTTGGTGCTGGGGATGGTGGTCTAACTTGAGGCCTCTACATTTTCAGGAGATTCTGAGCACTCAGCACCTAGTGAAAATGAGTTACTGCCTGACTATAAAAGAAAATGCTAATGGGTTTTTATAGCAAGCAAGCATAAAGTCAATACACTTCTGTGGTGGACACAGATCTAACTACTAGAAACCTTATTTAATGGATATACAAAATTGTGTGCATTAGCATGATGTAAATGCAAATAAATATTTTGTTCAAGGCTAAATGAATGAGACATGATGGCAAGGAGATGATTCCTTTGTTGGGAGAATCAGCCAAAGCATTTTGTAAAAGCTTGACAGCCACGTGTGCACATCTTTGCAGGACTAATTAACGCGTTTATGCTTACAGGGAGGCGGGAACTCACACAGTAACCAAGAGATGGAGAGATCCAAAGAATGCTGACTGGTTACAAACAGGCTGAAGAGCCATCAAGTTAAGATCCTTTCCAGAGAACTGTGAGCTTCCAAATGCAAATTTCTCTTATGTTTAAATGAATGTGTAGAGGGAGGGTGCAAATCTCATTTCCCAGTACAGAATGAAACATATTGACTTTATAGTTTCTCTAATTACACCTGTTATAAGATATTGGCCCATGTGTTTTGAAATTTAGGTTTGCATATGCAAAATACCTAGCCTGCATCTGAGAGCTGGTTTTGTCCTCACACAGACATGTGCATGCAGAACCCCCCCAGGTAACTTGCATAGCCACTCAGGTGTAATCAGGGTCACATTTGGGAATAAGCAATAAATTGTGTCAAGTCCCCTACTGCTTAAACTTTCCTCCCAAGACCCATTGTTGCATCAATACCTTAGGACCCAAGTATAATTTTTTTGAAATGATTTCTAGCTCTATGGTTCCAGAGAAGAGTTGGAAAACCCAACCTAACAGAACATAAATCAATGCCGTGGCAACTGCCTAAGAAAGGAGATAACCTCCAGCAGAAAAACAAGCAGCAGCCAATAGTGCCAGGGAGAAGCCAGGATCCTTGATCTGATAAAAGCCCACCGATGCTGTCTGAGGAGCAGCAGCTCTGGGACAACCACCACATCATGACTTAAAAAGCAGAGGTGCTATTGCTCCCGTCGGTGTCAGGACAGAAGCCTTTTGTTAAGTTAGTGGCCACTGGGACACTCCATTCAGGTCTGTCATTTTGGGTTGTCTTTATCCAGCCCTGGGCATTGTGTGGTAGTAAGGAAGACTTTTAATAATTTAACCATTTCAGGTTTTGCTCTCAGAATCATGAGTTGATTTTCAGTGGGGGAAAATGATGTTAAAGTGGGTGTCCAATGTTTTAACTGTACATAATACAAATATTCCTTAGTGGGGAACCATAGTCCCCAAACTATGAATCTGTCTGCAAGATCCTTCTTTTCTCAGTAGATGTGATCTAATTAACAAACTTGCTTTATCTTTCCCTTGCACTCAAGGTCATGTGCTTATGGCCTGATATTTTACTTTGAGTTATTTATATTATAGCAGAGCCTAAAGCCCAACAAGAACAGAACCCCACTGTCTTAGGCTCTGTAGACATGCAAAGTGGGGGAGCCCAAAAGAGTTCACCATTTAAACATACATACGCTTGGAAGGGACAAAGATGAAGCAGTGGGACCAACCTGTTGAAAGTTACCTCTAATTACAGCTGTCTCCTGACAGCAGCAGATCAATGACTGAGCTGGAAATAGAAGCCATTTCCCTGAGTTCCTGTTCATGTACACTGTCCTCTAGTCTAGCTCATCCTGAGGTGAATCATGACCAACTCACCAAGCTTGCCCTTCTACATTACAGGTACTTTTATTTTATGAAAGGTAAATTGTTTTATACAGCAATAGTAATAATAACAATACTTGCTATTTTCTTTAATTTTTTTCCCTACCTAGGTGTTTCACCCAACAATCTAACCAATATACTTATACTACTTAATATTGAATTTGTTGCATTTTAAGTCAGTAGTGTCACACTCAGTTCACATATCAGACAGACCTTCATGACAAAATGCTAATTATCTTTAAGAGACTGACCAAGTCAATCTGACTCAACATCTGGATACCATGTCTTTAAATATGCCTTATATTGGCAGAGGAAGGTTGGTTTAAAAGACATGAAGCTAGGATCTGTATTTATGGCCTAGTTAGCCTAACCAATTGGCATCTTGGTCTGAGCACTTGGGCTAAGTTAATTCAAGTGCAAGTGTTTATATGATAAAGTCTTGCCCTATTGACATGCCCTCACTGTTTCTGCTGTTACCCACATGGAGCCAAAGTCTATGGTTCTTTGTGCTGAGATGCTCACTCAGTCAACTGCAGGAAACCTGACTTTCATTTGATTAGTAGAAAAATGAAATGGATAAACCCATAACAAAGGATCTCACTGTCTAAGATGGATATAATTTGAGCTGGCCTGGAACTTTTCAACTATATCCTGAGCAAAGGCACTTGTGGAAGGAGATTTATGGAACATCAAGTTCAACTGGCATACAAGTTGGAATAAGAGTAAGGGGATAGTAAAGAACATAGAGCAGCATAAAGAAATAGCTGACCTAAGTGGGAATGCATTTTAAGGAAATGTCACTATGAATATTTAATCACATTGATCATTCATGCAGTCTAAACATCTTCAAAGAGAGAGTGGCTGTAACTGAGTCAGGCTCTGATAGAAGAAAGCAGTTTCTTTTCCAGGAAAATGACATATTGTCCAAGGCAAGGCAGCTTTCAGTAGTGGGTTCTGAAATATAGTATGTATTGTCTTACTGTTACATATCTAAGATTCACATTCTGGCACAAATGATAGATGCTCAAACGCTAGCAAACATGCTTTTCACTGTTTAGTAGGGCACTGTGAGGCTTCGGATCGTGCTTCGGATCCGGAGAAGCTTCAAATGCTTTGGTGTCTGAAGCAGCATGTCTAGATCAAGGTGCTGGCTTCGTTAGACTTTCCGAAGAGGTTCAGAGCTTTCGAACCACTTCGGAAAAGCTTTGGAGTCGCTTTGGAGATCTGGCCATAGGGTGGAAAGGGGAACCAATGAAATATCTATAACTTTGGTTATCTTTGTCTGATTTGGATGAAACTTGTAGGGGTGGTAGGGTCTGCTGAGAGCATGAAGCCTGCCAAGTTTAAAGAAGATGGTGCAGAGGTTCGGGGGGAACTGCGCCCCAAATTATTGAAAGCAAAACTCATGTCACGTGTATGTGTTACACCACAGTGGGGTCAAAACTGCAGGGGTGGTGGCCCTCAGTGAGGCCACAAACCCTGCCAAGTGTCAAGGTGATAGGCACAGGGGTTTTGGGGAAACTGCACCTCAAGCTGCTGACAGGCAAAATTCATGACATGGGTGATCCTGCGAGTGTTAAGGCACAGCGGACTGAAAACTGCAGGGGTGGTGGCCCCTCCTCACGTCGAGTTTTGCCTGTTAGCAGCCAGAGGTGCTGGGCCCCAGAATCCAGAAGCCCTGCACCTATCTCCTTGACAG
>NW_017729005.1:10617279-10617863 GCF_001723915.1 Gavialis gangeticus
TATAGATATTTCATTGATCCCCCATTATACCCTATGGCCAGATATCCGAGGCAGCTCTGAGTCTTCAGAGCTGCTTTGGCCAGATTGAAGCAGGAATCCAGTCCGGAGCTCCGGATCAGATCCCTGGCATCCGAAGCAGCTGGATCTGAAGCCAGATCAAATACCTCCCTACTCGCACAGGCCTACTGCTCAGACTACTTGTTAGTATTTCATGGCAGTTATCTCAATTTAATATGAGGAACTTGGTAAGAGAGGATTTTTCAGTCTAGTAGACAGAGGCATAACAAGATCCAGTGGCCAGAATTTGAAGCTACATAAATTCAGACAGAAAAACAAAGTTAATTCCATTACCAGGGATCTTTACTAGGGCTGTGCGAAATTTCACCGGTTGTTTCATTTCGACTCTGTTTTGACTTGTTTTGAGCTTGAAGCAGTGAAATTGAAACAAAACAAAGGGCTTCGAAACTGCCTCAAAATGAAACAAGGGCAGTCGAAACATTTTGAAAGTTTTGAAATGTTTCGAGTTTCGACGCTGTAGCTGGGCTTGCCTGCAGGGAAACAGAAAGTAAGGAGAGGGAGAGGGA
>NW_017729005.1:10622863-10626121 GCF_001723915.1 Gavialis gangeticus
TACTTTCAAGAATTTAAGAGCTAGTTTCCCAGAAACCCCTGCACCTATCTCCTTGAAACTTGGCAGGCTTCATACCTTCAGAAAGGGCTACCATTCCCACTGTTATCATCCAAATCTGCTAAAAAATGACAAAGATATAGGCAGTTTCATGCTTCCCCATTATAGTCTATGGGCAAAACATCGAAACAGTGTCAAAACAGTGAAACAGTTTCAATGAAATGAAACAGAACAATGCTTTCAAAATGAAACAAAATTCAAAATGAAACACTGTCCCATTGAAATGGCAAAATGGAAATCGAAACTAAACGGTGCTGTTTCGCACAGGCCTACATCATCACTGGATGTGTTGCTAGAAGTCATACTCTAGTTTAAGTACCTATTGGACCTGAAGTGGGAATTAATACAAAAAAAATTCTGTGTCCCATGTTACATAGGTTGTCATACTAGATAACTATAATCCTTGTCCTTTCCAGGCTTAAAAACAATCTTCAAGTACCCTGCAGCAAACCCACTCGACTTCAGTAAGATTTTCTCTGTTGTGTCCTGAGAAGTTGCCACTTAATTCTTAGACTTACAAGACAACATGTATATTTGTAAAGCACAAAAGATTGAAGAACTGTCTATAATTGATCCTCAAGGTCTAACAGTAATTGCCAGTATCCTCAGGTAGTTTAATCCTAGCAAGCTATAGACCTTGACTTCAGCCTGTACAAAATCTATTTTTTTATATAAAAGAGAAAATTTGGATACTGCTACGGTATAAAGCCTCAGATAGGCAATGGTCCCATCTGGTTTGGGAATTAGAGTAACATGTGAACCCCTGAACTGTAAAGGAGTCTGTTTATATTCAGGCTTTGTGTAACTCCTTTTTCAGGCTTTGAAAGAATAGTCCAAATGTCTTAGGTATTGAAGTTTCAGAGTTCAGATGTTTCATAGATTTCATAGACACTAGGGCTGGAAGGAACCTTGGAAGATCATCGAGTCCAGTCCCCTGTGCCAGGGGCAGAAAGTCAGTAGGTGTCATAGGATCCCAGCAAGATAAACATCCAAATTTCTCTTGAAGGCATTCAAAGTAGGTGCTTGAACCACCTCCAGCGGCAGTCTATTCCAGACCTTTGGGACTCAGACAGTAAAGAAATTCTTCCTTATGTACAGCCTGAAAGTTTATAACCATTTGACCTTGTCATCCCTTGGGGCACTCAGGTGAACAAATGTTCCCCCAGATCCTGGTGAGCACCCTTGATAAACTTATAGGCAGCCATCAGATCACCCCTGAGCCTCCGCTTTTCCAGGCTGAAGAGTCCCATAGCTCTCAGCTTCTCATCATAAGGTCTGTCTTCCTGACCTCTGATCATGTGCGTGGCTCTCCTTTGGACTCTCTCAAGCTTCTCCACATCCTTTTTGAATTGTGGAGCCCAAAACTGGACGCAGTACTCCAGCTGTGGCCTCACCAATGCCGAGTACAAGGGGAGAATGACGTCCTGGGATTTGCTTGGGAAGCATCTATGGATGCAAGCCCGCGTTTTGCTTGCTTTACCAGCAGCAGCATCATATTGATGGCTCATGTTCATGTTGTGGTCAATCACGACCCCCAAGTCCCTTTCATCCATAGTGCTAGCCAGCGTAGCACTGCATGCTGCAGGTTTTTCCTCCCAAGGTGGAGAACCTTGAATTTTTTAGTGTTAAACACCATCAGGTTCTCATCTGCCCATGTGATGAGCCTGTCAAGGTCATCCTGGATCGCCCTCCTGTCCTCAGGTGTGGACGCTTTACCCCAAAGTTTGGTGTCGTCGGTGAACTTGGCCAGTCTGCTTCTGACTCCAATGTCCATATCATTAATGAAGATGTTGAACAATATAGGTACAAGGACAGAGCCTTGAGGGTAAGGCCAGAAGGGACCCTGGAAGATCATCGTGTCCAGCCCCCTGCACAAAGCAGGAAAGACAACTGGGGGTCAGGTGACCCCAGCAAGGTGAATGTCTAGTCTTCTCTTGAAGATTTCCAAGGTAGGTGATTGCATCACCTCGAGAGGGAGCTTATTCTACAGTCTGGACACCCTGACTGTGAAGAAGTTTTTCCTAATGTTACCTTACCAAACAGGGATGGGCATATCCTGAAAAAACATCCTGTGCAGAACATCTTGTCTGGTTGATGATTATGAACAAGACTAAGCTTCCTGCTCACACAGTCACCCAGGGAGCTGTGGACATACAGTGAACTTTTGCTAGATTCTGTCATCTTTAGTCACACTGGGTGGTATCTTCCCTAGACATAGTAATGCTGGTTTGGATTGTGGAGACTATAGCCACCTGATACGGTGCTGAATAGGACTTGTCTCTGTCTACCCTTACCACAACATCAAATAGCTAATACAATGTCTTAAAGTTGTGCCCTACCATGATGTTATTTTCTAGTGTAGATAAGTTTCCAATGGAGAAATCTACAGCGACATGAGAACAGACATGGGGCTTATGGGGGTGCTGAGCCATAGCTGATGATTAGGGTTTCTTTCTGTCCGCTTTAAAAGCTGCAGTTTTCTTTTACGCTATGTTTGCTCATGGCTTGAAAGAAATGCTAATGCAAATGATACAAAGGACTTTGTCTTGTACGTTCTACTCCTTTTTTTGAGTCTTCCGTGTCTCTTTTGCCAGATGGAAGGCCCCTTTCCCACCAGAGACACTCAGATCACTTACTGCCAAGGGTATGAACAGATGTTTTATTTGACTTAGGATGGATTGTCCCCAGCTTTGACTTGAATCAAAACATGTTAACCTTTCAAGCTACATTGGTGCTTCTTTGCCAGTATGTGGCCAGCAAAAGCACACAATATGACAAGCTGCACAGAGGTAAAACAGAATGTCCTAAACAGTTTTATTATATATTAACCAGGATACTTCAGAGGAACTTGACATGGGACAGTGGACATGTACATCTGTATGATCCCAGGACAACAGGCTTCCTACCAGGACAAGTGCAACAGCTGTTTACAGGCAGGTGTCACAATACCTCTTCCAAATGACAGGTCTCACATAATATATAACTACAAACCTTCATACTAGGCAGCTGTTGTTGTTACAAAGAAAAAAGTGAATGAGTGCCAAGTAGTGGGTGACTGAAATGGAAAAGCTGGTCTGCCTCCTGGATAAGTTTTCTGTGGCTCTGGGGTCCCTGGACCCTTCTCTGTGAGCACTGGGGTCTGTCCTTGGTGCTTCCGGCCCCTGAGGGTGTACCCTGCCACCACAAGGAGTCATTGAAAGA
>NW_017729005.1:10631121-10660720 GCF_001723915.1 Gavialis gangeticus
TGGGCTGTATTCTTTCTTTTTTTCCCCCATCAAAATCTTGCTACCTATTAATTAAAATACCTCTCATGTCAGAAACAGCAGGTTAAATGGAAGTCAAGGGAAACTCCATAGACTACAGAGATCAAATGGTGAACTGGGAAAAATATTAAACAGACATTTTAAGTTACTTGGTGCAATAAAAGTTTGAGTAATTTATTCCAAATCACATTAGTGTTATAAAAGCTAAAGCAGTGCCATTTTCTCTTAGCATCTTCCTTTGTTGGCTATTCCTCTTTTTCTTGTATCAAGATGCAATTAAGGATGGCAATTTTTCTATATGTGCCAAGCAACTGAAGAACTAATATTGATCAGAACATGTTTTCATGTCTTCTTTTCATTAAATGTATATGAATTTCTACAGTATACTTACTGGCTTTAAACTAATTTAAAGAAACACTGATCAACAGTGATTATTGTTAGCTATACAGCACTCCAGTAAGATATTTTTGTCAAAAATATGTTTTACAGGGCATTGTCAATAAAAAAAAAGTTTTTATTACTGGGTTATGGTCTTAGTCATTCACGTGGATGTCAATGATCCTGTGGTACTTGATGATTAGAGGAGACAGCTAGGAAAGCTGGTTTACTCTCGTTCCAGGTTGACTGGTGTTAATGCTCCCAATTCTACGTAATGCTTTCTGTTGTCAGGTACTGGTATATCTTTTTCATTTATATCATTACTGCACTATCAGCATGTAATTTATTACTTTAAAAGGACTTCTGGATATCTTCCCAGAAGTTAAAATCACACAGGTTTGTATTTAATGCTCCAGTTCCTGGTGATGGCATCCCTGCCCATATATGCACATACTTTCATTTTGCTTTAAACTTTCTCCTTATAGTTTTCACATGCAATAAATTTTACCATCTAACCAACATCACATCAGTGTAATTGCCAGGATCGACCCCGATTCTAATACAGAATAACCAAGCAAAATTGCAATAGCAGAATTGGCCACGTCATCCACATAATATATTGTTAGGCACTTAGAGAGCTAACAGCGAAAAATTCAGTACAATAGTGCTGACTGTCATTTCAAAGTTATCGATTTAAAATGATGCCTACCTTCTGCAATAATGATTTATGCTGCCCTGTGCTTCCTACACAACTGTATAACACACAAGGGTTCATTACCTTTCCTCAGAAATTATCATCCTGTCTTCTTTATACAGACTCTCAGCCCAATACAACAGTGCAGGTCTTAAAAAAGAATGAAATGACATTGCCAGGGGATTAATTCACAGATGACCACAGTGGTGCAGGGTCATTGAATGGAAACAGAACATTTGTTTAATCAGTAGGCTCTGATTAGGATTCACTCACCCATTTCAGACTTTTTCCATCATTTAGATACTAAACTGGTTATACTGTCATAAAAGTGAAGGCTTAGGAATATTGGAAAAACACTCAGAAACATATAGGACTCTAGCCAACTTAGAGGACACAGTGTAACTCCCATAATGTTCAACCTAATATCAGGGAGGAAATTTCCTCCCCCTAACCTCAGCTTATTAACAGCTATGATCAACAAGGGCCTTTGGGACCACAGAGACCTGAGAGCATTGGAGAGTACCACAGAGATTCATGGGTGGGACTTTCATATGCTTAATCATGCCCATTGACTGATTCTGGATAGTTTGAATGACTATTATGGTTACTTCACGGGCACAGTTGTTTGTATGTCAAGCAGATTACCATAGGGAGAAAGTGCATATCAACCCTGCCACTTATTTTTGACAGGGAGCCAATAAGCCATTTTTCACTGCTGATGGAGTGAAAATTTTGCATAGTTCATGGCTGTTTGCATAGTATCAGATTTAGGGAAGAGTCCAGTAATTCTCTTGGGCTGTGTGCCTTTTGCCTTACTGATCACTTCAGCAGCAGATGAGAGAGTAAAACACCCATAATTAAATAATCACACATGCTTAAGTCCATCTGGTATTAATGAACTATAAAGGTTTAACAATAACAGTATTTTGACAGGTGCTTCCAATAGTCTTTTATCGATAATCCAGCATTGTTACATGTGGAAAGGGCAACACTAAGCATGGGTTTGCTTGACTAGAGTGACTTATTCCAGGCATACAGCATTCACACACACCCCTGGTAATAATTACCATATTCTCAAGAGATTGTGGGGGTGGGGAGACTTTCTATTGCTCAGGGATAATAGCTTTAGTCACACTTTACAGTACTGTGGTATTTCCAGATATTTACCCATACTAATCCTTTGTTTCTAGGGTGATTCACAGCCTTAGCTCTATCCTTCTTTGCAAGAAATTCATGCGGAGTGAAGCCTCTCCAAATCCAAACAGAACCAGTTGAAGAGAGCTGTCGTGAACATCAAGTTGAAGCTCCCTTTCTTGTGAGTGTGGGTGATAAGTACTTCATGGAGAACAATGGATGCTACTCTGGCAGCAGATTATCCAAGCCCTGGAGAACATCACATGTATTTTAATTAAAGGGATACTGTCAAAAAGAAAATCATGGGTCAAATCCTTTGCTAGTGTATCTTACAACAGCTTCATTGACTGAGGAGCTGACCCTTGACATTTTAGCTGGTTTCCTTAGTCATGCATTGGATTATTACAACTAAAAGAATTGTAAGCATTTGAACTTCTTCCCTCATTCATGCTGTTTATTTACTGTTTCCCTTGCAATCCAGCTGGAACAATGGAAGTAGATAGGCCTGGCCTTTCTTTAGTATCAGAAGAGGTACTTACTGCTCCTTCCTGCAGAGCTGTTATAAGCACTGTTTTTCTTACTGACATTAGGATAAACTGGGTCTCAACTAACCTCAGAGCAGTACAGGCCTGCTTTAGTCACTGAGACAAGCAGCCCATGGTTTGGGACAAAACTTTCATAAACTGGTTTGACCTAAATCAGTTAAATCTGTTACTACATTCAGACAGGTTTATCTTAAACCAGTTTCAGCCAGTTTGAAACTGGTTTATGTGCACTGAGCTTCTATTCTATTAAAGGTTTAAACCAGTTTCTGATCACTTAAACCGGCTTATGTGTAACTCCCTAGCCAATGTCCTGAGAAACAGCAGAAGTACTTGCTCAATGGGCAGCATCAGCACCAAGTTTTCTGGGCCAAATCCTCTAAAACCCCCCCTACAGCCACAGAAGACTGCTGAGGCTCTGCTGTGGGTGAGGAGAGGGTACTTGGAGACTATGCAGGGGGAAAGCTGTAGCCCTCGACATGCGACAAAGACAAACTCCATATTAGCTCTTGATATTGGGCCAGAGAATGCATTTTGAAGACTGACTAAAGGGGTAGCAGGGTCTTGACGGTCAATTTGCAAAACAAGTACAGTCATTCACCAAAAATTACATGATGTTATCTCGTGGGGTTGTCTCATAGATGACCAGTGCTGCTTAGTGGCTGAGTCTGGCAGTACACAGCCTTCTTTCTATTACTTGTGGAAAGGATTTTGCAATACCAAAATGTCCAAACATTATGAAACTACATCTGACATTCTCCTTCCCAGAACTTTGTGCTCACTGAAGCCTAAAACAAACCAAACGTCCGCTCTGTTGGGCCCTGTTGCTTCAGGTGATGATTTAGTCACTTTTCTTGGTATAGTTCAAACAGGATTTTTCTGGCTCCCCCCAATTACAGTTAAAATCTGCACACATTTTGTCCTTCAGAAGTTCCCAGACATCTCACCTGCATCCCCAGGAAAACACTTCATGGAGAAATGTAAAAAAACACACCTGCCACTCATCTGATTTAAATCTTCCATTGTTACAGCACTGCTGCAATAGCTTCAGTAAACATTTAGGCAGACTGTGACTAGCTTGAAATTTCTATTTGTTTGTAAGACTTGTATATTTGTGATGATTTGTTAATAGTGGGCTTCACTTTTTATACTCTTACAATTTTCCGTCGTTTCTTTATCCTCCTTAAAAGTTATGGCACACTTCTATTTTCAGACCTTCAAAGTTTGCCTCAGAAGGCACCTTGGTGCTTGTGACATTGGAGAAAGCAGTTTATAAAACTTAAGGAGAAGGCTATGTTCTAAACAGGACTGTTAATAAAGTAATCCAGTTACTGCTAGCTGCTCATTTTATCTTAAATATATGTGACATTCAGCCCTGAGCAGTTTGCACAGGCCTATGCAGTACATATGGGTTTAATGGGATTTAAATGGTGCACAGGTAATTGCTTGATCAGTATGTGTCCCCATAGATACCTGATCCACAAGAAATGAGAGTAATTACAGTTCTCAGTTACATGTTGGCTAGCATCAGGGCTACATACCTGGGACTGAACAGGGGAAGGCCCAGAACTAAAAGTATGAGTTACTAAAGTTCATGCTCTCTAAAAGACTACTGAAGCAGGAGGGACTCCTAGCCTACACTACACATTGGGTTATACATAGATTTTGCATTAGCTTTCTATACTAGAGACTATTTCACCATAGATGCATTTTAGCATTCATTCCTGTTAATTCTGTAGGCCAGCCTTCCATCCTTCTGAAAGAGGTAAAATAAATTATTTTGAATGGAACCTTTTGATGACTCATTAGATATCTTACAAACCTTTCTGTAGAAGTAGGAGGTTGTTCCTTTGTCTTTGGTCTGGTCCAACACTTCCCCCTCCCTCTGATGCAGCCACTTGGGATTAGATCAGAGGTGGGCAATTATTTGGCCTGGAGGGCCACTTAATGAGTTTTGGTGAGCTCTTGAGGAGGGCTGCGCATGCGTGTGCGCGCGCGCACGCACACACACACACACACACACACACACACACCCCTGCCCCAGCCCTCTCCCCCACCCCCACTGCCCAGAGCTAGCACCTGTCAGCTGTGTCTGCAGAGTGGGGGATGGAGCCCAGCTGTGGGCCTCTGCATTGTGCTGCCCAACCAACAGGGCTCCTGGACCGCACACGTACACACCCCACTGCAGCTGCAAGGAGCCCTGGTGGTGGGGTAAGACAGGACAGAGTGGAGGCCCGTGGCCAGGTTCCTTCCCCCCCTGGGCAGAGGTTGGATGATGCACTCAGGCCCAGGTAGCTGCTGGGTGCAAGCACCGCAGGCCTTTGACCACTCACCAGCAGATGCTGGGGACTAAGTGTAGCTTGCCCAGGGCGCACAGGACCAGACTACATCTTCCAGGCACCACAGGGGACACTGTGTGGAAGCAGCCCTGTCCACCTACCTGCCTAGCACCATGTGGCAGGCCCTGGGTAAGCCACACTCGGGCCACTGCCCCTGCTGGCATGGGCAGCAGCTGGGGAGTGGGGGGCAAAGTGGGGCAGGTGGGCATGGCTGCTTCTGCCCAGCATCACCTGCGGTGCCTGGGAGATGGAGTTCAGATCCATAGGCTCCAGGCAGGCTTGACTCCATCTCCCAGGCTGCTATGTGGTGCTGGGCAGGTGGACGGGTGAGGCTGCTTCGACCCAAGTGTCCCCCATTGCACCAACAGAGACCAGAGCTGGAGCCAGAGCTGCCACCTGTGCTCTCGCCAGCAAAGGCAGGCACCTGAGCACAGCTCCCCCAGGGTGGCTGTTCCTGCTCCTGGGCACGAGCCTCCTGGACTGCTAGGCACATCCTGATACCAGCAACTGCTGGCGCTGAGCTTCAAGGTGCCCGATCCTTCCTTTTATCGAGTGCCCCTGTCTTCACTGGGGCCTGGCATGAGGTGAGCCTCCCTTCCCTCCTCCCTACCTGCCTGTGGCTGACAGCTGGCTGTAGTCAGGGGTGAGCAAGAGTGTCTGTGCTGGCTTGGGTCTGTGACAGCCCAGGGATGGGGCCTACTGGGCACCTGGCTGCTGGGTGCAGGGAGTGTGCTAGCACATCTCCCTTCTGTGGAGGTTGGCAGAGGGCCACAAGGATGCCTGGGATGCCAGTGGACAGCAATCTAACATGAATTGTTAGGGGATTTGTTACACAGCATCGATACGCTAGCTAATGCAAATCAATTAAGTTGGAGTGCACATTGATCCAGGTCTATCTTAGCTTGGGCCCTGCCATTTTTAACACAGTCTATGTATATTGAACTTCTGTTCTATTATGGCTGTAGACTGGTTTTCTGTCACTTATACTGGTTTATATGTAATGCGTGTACTTGACCTCTATTTCCCTGCTGCTTTACATTAGTGAATGAACATTTTATTAGAGGTCACTGAGAATAAAATGACCAAATTAAAATATTATTTATATAACTAATGGGCCTTTTTCCTTTGGAGGACTAGTAAGTGTTGCAGTGTCACCTATAGCTTGTTGTCTTTTGTGAATTTAATTTTTTCAGATCCTTCGTGTGTCAGTTCCACTCACTTAACTTGTCTGTGTTTAATTCCTCTTGAGACATGATCAACAGCAATGACTCCTTTTAAAGTTCCTGTTATTCATGCTACTGTAGACAGACGTGGATTTTCTTAATTAGCTACTGAAATTATCAATCATAATTTTCTTAAATTTGCTTTGAAGAAGTGTCATTTCTGCTTTTAGCAATTTGATTTCTAGGTGAATTTGTGGGTATGGCAAGTCCCCATTAAGTATCCTTGCCGCAGTACTTAATAGAGGCGAGATATTTGCTATAGTTTTGATTAATCATAAAGGTTTTTAGCAATCATTGATGTTCAAAAGGGATGAACAAAATAAGGAATAGATTCTGTCCACCCTGGTGCTTGTAAAGAACTCTACTCACAGAAGTAGCTGCACTGGATCTTAATCAGAAATATCTCAACTACCACAGGAGCTCTATCGCAACCAAGGTCAACAAGTGATTGTATCTGTTATGTGGTACTCAAGTTGCTCAAGGTTCTTCTCATTCACAGTCTCAATGTATCTTTCCTCATCTTTCAACAGCAGCCAAAAATTTTTGTTTTCAGTTTCAACTCTGCTTCCTGAAGTCCCTTCACAACATCTGATAAAGTAAGCCCTCTGCTTGTGAAAGCTTATACTGTACATCTGATAGATTAGCACTTCATTGACTAACTCAATCCTGCCTTCTACCACTGTCTATATTTTATTATGGCCATTATCAGCCATTAGATGTAATATCTCCTGTGTGCATTCCTCACATACTGAATACCCTCTGCATTTCCTGAATGGTTCTAGCTAATAACAAATAATAGCCTGATTCTACCCTTTTGCATGTGCTTGCACATCCAAACTTACTTCATCCAAGGGGTACAGCACATGTGAAGTACATGTGGAAGTGTTTCTGCACTGAGGCACCAAAATAACTTTTTATACTTTGAATGTTCTGATCCTTGGAGAAACTTGTAAAATAATTGTTCAGATACCTCCCTAACCTGTAGATTAGGAGACTGTAAAATCCAAGATGTTAGGATTTAGGCTTTTTTGTGTGGAGGTTTTAAAATTCTTCAAGAGCTGAGAATATGAATGATTGGGCACATCTACTCATGCATTTACTCCAGTCTAGATTTACTATGCAGTAAGATACTGTGGAATAAGGGTTTTTGGGTAGCTGTCTACACATGCAGGGAATAGGGAAAAATTTTCACCCAGTTCCTTGCAGCCCTGCAATGGGTCTCTGCAGTCACTGGGGGAGCTACAGGCTCCCCCTGGGTACTAGCCCAGGGGCTAGCAGGGAGTACCAGGCCAGGAGATAGCTATCTCCTGGCCCTGGGGGCTGCCTGCTGCTGGGGCATAGACAATATCTGAAGAAGGGAAGATTGAGGGGGGATTTAACAGTCGGGTAGTTAAAGTTACCCCTGAAGAGTAGTTCCAAAGAGGATGGAGTAGTTTTCAGTGGTGGCAGATGACAAAACAAGGAGTCTCAAGCTGCAGTAAGGAAGTTTAGGTTGGATATTAGGAAAAACTCTCTCATGAGGAGGGTCATAGGCAGCAGAAGGGGGGGGCTAATGGTGCTTATCCCCCCCAAACACGGGGCAGTGGTAGGGTAGCCTGGCCACAGTCTTTCGATGGCTACAGCAGGGTGGGAGGGGTGCTCAGGCAGTGGTGAGGGAGGGAGTGGGGCTGGGCCAGGTGCTGCACAGCCAGGATGGGACAGGGTGTGAACCGCAACTAGCTTATCCAGGGGGCATGGCTCCTGCTGTTGCATGCACCCTGGAAGGCATGTGCCCCTGAATCTGTGTGGGGTGAGGCAGGTGGCCACTGTGGACTGGGGAGGCACTGGCCTCTTTCCAGTGGAGGGCTGGGCTGGGCTGCATTTGGGGCAGGTGGTGGCAGCACTGGGAGACGGTCATGGGGGGGAGGTCTTCAGCTACCCCAAAATTCACTGTAGCCTCCCAATCCACCCTCCCAGCACTGCTGCCTGCCCCAAGCACAGCATGGCCTCGCCCCCACTGGGAAGAGCCCGGGGCAGCCCCTGCTCAAGCCCACAGCAGCAGCCTGTCCTGCCTCTCGCAGATCCAGGGGCACACAACCCCATGCCCTCCTGAGGTGCATGCAGGAGCCACCACCCCTCTTCCTGTGCCCCCTGGATGAGCCATGGCCTCTCCTGTGCAGGGCCTGATGCAGCCCCAACCCCACTCACCAGGCTGATGGCCATCAGTATGCTTCTCAGGTGGCAGATCCCCAGCCAGGCTCATAGAGAAACAGCGAGCCTACATACTGATGGCATGCTCTGCTGCACTGCTGGATAGGCAGCCAGTGTGCAGCAGACCCTCTTAGGCCCCGCTCCCAGGTTGGGGTGAGGGTTGGAACCCCAGCCCACGTGGGCATGGGCTATGGCCAGGGAAGGCAGGTGGCAGGCACAGGAAGCACCCCCTAGAGTCAGGAGGCACCAGGTGCAGGGGATAATGAGCTTATTTGGAGCTTTCATCACCTGCTGGCATCAGCAGGGCATGTGGGGGAAAGCAACAGACAGAGTTGGCTCAGACCAACCTGGAACTTCTTATGAAAGGCTGCACCAGTCCCAGGAAGTGGGGAATGCTGACACAGGTGAGACCATATGTAGTGTTCCTTCGTGGGGACAGAAGACTAGGAGTTGAGGACTAGGACCACTCCAGTTCTCTGGATGGAATCCTGACCAGCCAGGTGTCTGTACCAAACACCGACAAGAACACCCAAGTGAAAAGGAGTGAGGTGTAGGGGAGGAGGAGCCCCATAGAAGATCTATAGACATCTAGACTAGGGGTTCTCAATCCCTAAGCTGTGACCCAGTGGGTGCCAGGCCACAGCAGGTCAGCTGCTGGTCTGCAGCACGATTGGCTGCTGGACCGGAAGTGGCCGTGGACCGGCAAACTGCAGCACCCCAGAGCCGGGCAGAGAGGCTGCAGCTTCTTTTGCAGGGCCCACAGCCGTGGTTTGCTGGGCCATGCCATAAAAACTTTGGGAACCCCTGATCTAGACACACTAATTTCAGCCAACTCTCTTCACTCAGGTACCACCTCCTGATATACCTTTTTCAGTTATAGCAAGTCGTGGTAGGTGAAATAATAAAATAAGACAAGATAATGAGACACCTGCTAAGCATGTAGCACACAAACCCCATCCTGATGTAGCTGCTCAGCCTGGGTCCCTCTAAAACAATTGCAACGCCTGCCTAATTTTTAAATATAGATCCGCTTCCATTTTTAAATGGCTCAAGTATTTCAACTACTGCATCTAATAACATTGGCTTATCTATCATAGCAAATGAAAATTTTTTAGTAAATATGCCAACGTGTCATCTGTTTCAGAGTGTGAGTTCAAATTTCTGTCTCATCTTCTAGTAAACATAGAGCATAATACAGAGTGATTATAATACCATCATTCTTTGTTATCTCCCAGTGTGAAAAGACTGACATGTACTACATGGTCTGGCCTCCCAGAGTCTGCACCTTTTTATACAAAGCAAGTCAAGAGCTTTAAACAAGCAAATATTATTAATAAAATGTCAATTATGGTGCTATTTGGGCTTACGTTAGGATTTTTTCCCTTACTGCTTTATTATTCCTTGTGCCTCTCTATATTTCACTGCATTAAATGCACTCTCCTTGCTATAGTGTAAAAAATATATTCCTAATCCTTGGCTTTATAGCCACTAAATAAAATCCAGGAGAAATAAATTATTTCCAAAGTTCTCATGTACATTTCTGTCTAACAAAGTAATCAAGGTAAAACATCTTCAGGGGACATCTTAGATGGCACATGACATGATTTTGTTAATTTACATCATTAGCTTAAGTTAAACAAAAAGTTATCCCCACCCTGCTTTCTGCTTTCCCCAAATTCTGCTCTAATTTCTAATTTATACTGGCCCCAATTAATACAACAATAGAGTTCATTTCATGGTTATAAAATAAACCACTTCTTGAAGATTGTGAAACAGCATGACTCAATGGTGAATTAAAGCAACTGCATTCTTTTAAATCTCTGTGCAGACATTTACAGTAAAATGAGATATTTCATCTTCACAAAACACACTGTTACAAGATCACTATGAATATAGAATAGGTATTACAATAAATCATGGAATTATAGCAAATAACTCAGAAAATAATTTTGCTGTGAGAAACAGAGAACCAGTAGCAAAAACAGAAAGAATGTTGAAGCCTCAGAGAGAGCTAGAAATAGTGATGTTTCAGCAAAACAACAAAACTCATGTATGACGAGAAATTTCTGTGGGTTAGGAATAAGACTTATACTTGTTCCCTTAATACACACATAATATCAACTGATATTTGTGAAGTGTTAAGAGACAAAATAAAACTAAACCCTGAAGTTTAAGCTCGGTGTCAAATGGACTCTTTAAAGGATATTTTAAAAAGACAGTAGTTATGTCTCCTGTCATCTCTCTCCTCTCTGTCTCTCACCCCTGACTGCCACTTCCGTGTCTTGAATTTTTTTCTTGACTTGAATTTTTAGACACATCTGGTATCTCAGGCTAGTCAACCTCTAAAGGGGAACTTACACAAAAAAATGAATTTTGGGGTCATTATTTGCATGTGCCTGAACAACATTGTGGGAGAAAGGGACACACATGCCTGAAACCAACAGAAACCACCGCTATGTTTTATTATTTATCTTGAAGTTATTCTGTAGAACTAATTCATAACTGTGAAGGCTGCATTTTCCATTTCAGTTCTGCTGATCAGGACAGTGTTAGCTAAAACCTAAATTGTCCCTGGTCTCTGTTGAAAGCTAATCTTCTACACGTGTAGTTTTCCATTCACAAATGGAAATCTTTTTCAACTGTGCCAGTTCCACCTATTTTCCCTTCAGCACCTGCTTCACCTTCAGCCTGCAAATCCCCAGTCCAACACAAAAAAATAAAGCAATGCAATTGTGGAAGCACCTGCAATTGTGGAAATCATGTACACTAGCAGATCCCTCCAACACCTGCAAAACCTGAAATTCTGAAGACATATTCACTGGATGTAATTGGTGGATGTGAAAGTGTCCTTCCATTGTTCCATTCAGTTTCCCTTCTTCAGCCATGGAAATGTTGAGCTATTCCTGTCTATTCCAAATCACAGATTATTAGTAGACGTGTCAGTCTCTAATTTATCTCACAACATGAGTTCCAATGCCTGAACACTTCTATTCTCTTTCAGCAAAGCTACTCCATGATTTGATACAATTACACCCCTGCATCCCCCATCACAGGCTCTTTCATACATTTTCCTACTAGGCTTTCTCATCACTTACCAAATGACATGAACACCTGTATTCCCAAACCACATTTCCATATAAGTTATGAGGTCAGGGCACTGTATTTTTCATATAAGACAGCACAATCCTGTGAAATGCTGAGCACTTCCTGAGTTGCAGGAAGAGCCTTCAACTGCAAAGGAATTGAAAGTTCTCAACACATCTCAGCATGTGCTCCACACCTACCAAGATTGAGTCAAGGTGAAATCATTTCCCTACAATTACTGTTTGAATCAAAAACAGAGCCAAGGCTTTGACACAAATTCTTGAATCCCAGCCCCTGCTAACCATAAGCACAAAATTATGCTTTGTTTACACCAAAATAAAACATATGCAGATGTCATAACTCTGTCATGATTTGAACACTTTTGTAGTTTGTCTTCCCTTTCAACATTCACTCAGTCCAGCTTCCCTATTTAAAATATGTTTCCTTAGAAAGACTCTGAGGAGAATTGTGTTTTCTTCACAAGTCTGAGCATAGCCAAGAGTTGCTGCCCAGGACAGGGAGGTCAGAGATAAAGCCTTGCCGTCTGGCCTTCTGGACTAGAAATTTGGCAGTAGAAGGAGTGGGGGCAATTCATGCTGCAGCTGCCAAATTTATGGCCCCTTAGGCAGCCCCATGGGCCAAATGACACAGATCTGTACTCCAGACCTGGCCCATGAACCAGCTCCACACTCTGGACCCAGCCCACAGGGCCATATGAGTTTGACACTCCTGGTCTAGTGGGGTCACTGCAGAATTAAGTTTGAGATTGTACGGCATGTGACCTCCAATACACCGCAGCCCAGGTCTGCACCTGTATTGGCATATTTGGGCTTTTCTATTCCCATCTTTCTTGTGTATACCCCCTCCCTTCTACTACTGTAGAAGTGGAGGGGATTATTGGCCCCCTGGTGCTTCACATTAATAACCATATAAAGCTGTTTCTCCCCTGATTTTCACCAGAGATAGTCATTTTAGATATACTTTATATCTTGCTTAAAGTTTTCACTGATGCAAAATGTTATTTTTAGGATCTTGCTGTTATTGCAAGGGGAAGCCTTGTTATAAACCACTGAAATATTGAGCTAAAAGCACAGATCCCAGTGATAATGAGAACTGCTCTGGTTCCAGAGAGGCAGAGGGGCCTTTCCAGAGTTAAGGCTACACCAAACTTGTAACTTAAATATGTGTAGCCTCCTATTTCAGTTTATCTTCACTTGGTTCCTAAACCATATAAGCTAAATGACAATATGCCTTGCTTAATATGAAATAGTAGTTTCTACAGAAACATCTGCATTGGTATAAATCTGATTGGTATAAATCTAACAGTTTAAAAATACAATTTACCTTTAAAAACCATTAAAAACGAAATTCTTCATGAATGAGGGTGTTTCAGAAAGTAACAGCAATTTTGAAATAAAACCACCTTGTGTGTGTAACCCAGGAACACCCAAGGGTGTGCCCGTCCTCATTTGAAACGGATAGACGAGGCAGGCGATGGTGCTGTGAGAGGGACACCAGTAATCTGAGCGCAGGTCCCTCTGTCCTCTATAGAGTCAACTCCATGCCAATGCTCTCAACTATTTGCAGTTTATTGAATTATAATATACATATTATTTCTTATTCTTTCTCTCTCTCTCTCTTTCTCTCTCATAAAGGTAAATATTCTAATAGGTAACAAAGGAAAACTTTCTGAAAATATTTTTAGCAATATCTTTTAACAACACCAAAGGTATACAGATAAATATTTACAATACAATAAGCCAAAAACCCATGATACAAAACTAACCTAATTCCATAACATTTTGTACAACATATACATAATTATGATAACAATTATACAAAATATGAGCCGCAGTTTTACATGACATAAGGCACGTTTACCCCTGGATCCCAGCTAGCAAGAGGTGCTTCCCCTTCTATGCATCTAGCTGGGATGGAAACTGTCACCCGGGGCTTCCCTCTGTGGGGGGGAGGGGGGGTTGCCTTATTTCAGGAATGCCTCCCCTGCAGGACCTGACTCTGCCAGCAACTTACAGTTTACTTCAAGGAGCCATTGACCGGGCCTCAGAGCCCTTCACTCAATCAGCGGCCCCACCAGTGTTGTCTGCATCACTCTGTGACCTCCCCTCCTGGCCCTGTGCCCCGCTTTGGGCACCAAGGGTTCTTCTAGCTCTCATGTGGGGGGAACCGAGACGCTGCTGGCTGCGTTTACTTAGCTTTATGCCTAGGCCTCCCCTTTCCTGGACCCTGCTCTAGGCTCTGGGGCTCTTTTAGTTCTTTGGCTGGGCCACACTGTGGGGCTCCGGTTATTTGGCTTATGCCGTAGCTAACCTGAGAGCCTCAAGCTGCTCCCAGGGCAGATTCTCTGTGTGCCAGACTGCACGCCATGTGGGCCCGAGCAGCCTTGAGCTGCTCCCAGTGCCAGCTCTGTGCGTGCTGGTCACCACACTGCTCCGTCCAGCCCTTTGCTGAGGATGCAGGCTCCAGCTGCCTTGACGTGGTTCCCAGAGCCTCAGCCCTGTGCGCTGGCCTACGCACTGCTGGGGCGAAGAAGGGATCCAGTGGAGGCTCTTCTCTTTCCAACATCCCTCACTGAGCACCCTGGGGCAAACAACATCCTCACAGGTGTTGTTTGCCACAGCAGGTACAGCTTGTTGACTCAGACATTGAGGTTCACAAACCTTTCTAGCTTAGGTCTCTTTTCATATTTCTTCTGCCATTTTTGGATGGTTTTTAATTTCCAGTGTCAAGGCACTGTTCATCCTCCATAAGCTTCTGTCTGGACTGGGTGACTCGCTTTGCTTGGGAAATTCTAGTCACTTTGTTAAGAATTAATTCTGTCTTCAAGTCATCTCTTTCACTACTTTGCTCCAGACAAATAATCTTCAATCACAATCTCATCTCTTGTTGGGGATTTAGCCCTTCTAAATTATGAGAATGATTGAAGAATCATCACTGCTCACAAATTTTTATCTGTTTTCAGCCTCTTTTTGTACCATCTGTTTAAAAAATTCATATATTTCATTTTTATGTTGAAGTGCAGTGCTCCTCCAGTCTGTGCAGTACAGTTTTATAGTTAGCCTCCTCTGCCCAAGCTAAGTGAAGAGTGTTAAAAGTACCAAGTGCTTCTGGACCAGCTATTGTCCAAAAAAAGCTCTCATAATTTCCTTCTATTTTTGTAGATGCAGAGTGAAGCACGATTTATTCCTTCTCCAGTTGTCCTCCATATTTCCTGAAAATTTCAGCTGTGGTGAGGGTTTAGTGGCTTGATTTTCATACTCAGTATTTTTGTAGTTGTCTTACTCCAGGTAATATGTTCCATTATAAAAAAAGAGCCTCTGGAAAACAACAGCTAGGTCCAGGGGGGGGCTCTTGTGAGCACCTCTTAAAATTCCTCATAAGCAAGGTCTAAACCTACAGTAAAATAAAAAGGGATCTTCTTTAAATCCAGTCCTTAATTGGGCACAATGGATATGTATGAGAAATATGAGGCCCTCTGCCCTTAAACTAAAAGAAGGTTTACAAACATTAGGTAGGAATTAGAAGATGCTATCTGAACAGTTATGGCTACCTCTCCTTCATGCAACAGAAGCATAATTTCACACGGTGGAGAAGTTATTACTAGTGACCTGATCCCTACATAAAGAGATATTGCTATATCTGAGCTAAAAAAACCAAACTGAATGACAGACTAGTCTCCATAGACAATTTGCCCTTCCTCTCCCAGTAAATAAATAACAACTAATACATGCTGTGTACACTCTGTTTCCTTGAAAACAGACAGGTTGCAACAGAGCTCTGCTGCTTCCAGAGCAGCCAAGCTTGAGGACTGATTGCTAAGTGTGGTATTAAGATTTTCCCTGTGGCAGTGCCCATCTCTTCTGCTCAACCATCTGTTTAGCCTATCCCCTATTCAAATTCACTGTCATCCTTATCCTGGCATGTCTACCATTTCACTCACATTGTGGATGGTTCAGACAAGTTCCTGCAGCAGGAGATCTCAGCAAAATTCAAGGTACTCTTTAGAAAACTCCCTTTCAGGAGAGGAAGGCTTTTCCATTTATTGTTGTAAAACAGCATCGTTTTTGTTCTCTATAAATAAGCCCTCCCAGCAATCTTATTTAAGATTACGTCAGAGATAAAAAATAACAGGCGCATTGAAATGTGTTCTGCATTTTTTTTAATTCACTACTCAAAAGGCTAATTCTGGTCACGGATTCTAGAAGGGAGTGTGTAATAATAATAATGAACTTGTATTTCTATAGCATCTTTCATGCTGTGAGGCTGCTTTACAAGCTCTGTGTGAGAATGACTAGAAATGACTGCCATCTCTGGGGTGGAATGTGGTGGTTGTTTTATAGCAATTATGGATAGTAGATAATGACGAAGATAGCACAAACAGCAGCATTCCACTTCAATGGGACAGTGTTTCCTTTTGAGTTTTGTTTTGATTCGAAAACACTGTTCTGTTTGGATTCATCAAAACGGTTTTGCTGTTTTGATGCTGTTTTGATATTTTGATTGTGCTGAGGAAGGGAACTCAGCCCAGCTGGGCTGAGTTCTCTTCCCCAGCCTGATCCTAGCACCGGGGAGGGGAACTCAGTCGGGCTGCTTCAAAACTCGAAACATTTTGAAACATTTCGACTGCCCTCGTTTTGTTGTGAGGCTGTTTTGAAGCCCTTTGTTTCATTTTGATTTTGCTGTTTTGAGCCCAAAATGAGTCAAACAGTGTCAAAATGAAACAGCCAATGAAATTTCACGCAGCCCTAATATCCAAATGCAATACTATGTTCAGCAATGATCTAGAGCAAAGGCAGATATAGAAGGTGATTTTATGGGAAGTCTCATCCTATTTGGTGTTTTTCTTAAAGCCTCGGTTCTTGGAATCTTGAGATGACACAAGAATCTCTACTTTTATTTCAAAAGTTATTTTTCCAGTTCTGTAGTTGTAGACAAAAGATTAAAATATGAAGCTTAAAGGTTCAAAAACCAGAAAGCTAACTAAAATAACCCCAAATGTACTGGTTTGAAGTCACTCTCCTGATTCAGGGGGCCTGACTCATGCTTTTTGAATACTTGCAGCTGGCAAAAACAAATGTGTGCAAAATAGATATTTAGTGTGAATGTGCCTTCCTACACAGAAAAGGAACAAGATACAACACATAAATATTTTTTATGGGCCTAGTGGTTAGGACTTGGCAAACTTCTAGTATACTTCATTTAAAAAAATCAACCTGTGATCTGAGCTCTGAATGACCAAACTATACATTTGAGTTGTACAAGGGTGCTTCAGAAAATTTATCTTAAATAATGGAGGATTAGTTACAGAGCATTAATTTGCTGAGCTTACTTTATTGCTGAACTAAATTAAACTAAACCAAATCAAGGCCATTTCAATTCTGAATCAGAAAGTGTACACAGAGTTTAATGAAGTTAAAGTAATCTGCTCAATGTTAACTTGGATGATATTTCCTGAATATCCTAGAGAAGATAGTCCCTTAATGTGGGGGGCCTACACAGAGATTGCAGAGAAGGAACCTTTCCTGTCCATCCATAGCTATTTCTGCCAGCTCAGGGCTATATACATCTTGCTCTCTTTTCCCTAGTAACAGAAAAAATACTGGATGGAGGCCATCACATCTGTAAGATAGTACCTTGGGATCTTACCTGAAACTGATTCTTCTCTCTATCAACTCCTAAAGGTGCTGTCATGAAGGGGATTTCTGTTTTGAACTTGTTTATTTAGCGCTTCTATACTTAAAGAAAGGAGAAGACCTTTAACATGTACAACAGATCACTGAAATGTAATTGTTAAGTTAAAATGGTGGTGGTGTCATTTTATAACATTAGATAGTAACAGATGATAATTCTTTTTCCTATATGCTGCATAATATTATATATCAGTAGAGGATGACTAAGACTAGAACTTCAAATCTAAATCATTTGAAAAATGGAGGTGGCAGATTTAAATTCCTGAACAGAATATTTTTGGCTTCGTTTTGCATCAGATCCAAAAAAGTACAATTCTATTGTTTGATTTTTAGGTTGATGAAGCTGCTGGTGTCTTGTAAGAGCAGTTCCTGAGATGCTGATGCTGGTAAATCTGAACTTGGTCCTTGATTTGACCGTGAATATGAACATTTAAGCTGTCCTTTCCTGGGCTCACCTCAACATATTGCACCATTTGCTTTAATATAGGCTCTGTCATGCTGTTGTAAATTTGCCTGTGTCCCTCACTTCAGTCATGTTTCTGTTAGATTATGATTTTACTATAAAAAGGTCCAAAAAAGTTTTACTGCACACAGGAAATTAGCATTGCTTTCCTTTACATTTGGGGCAGGGAGCCAAACACAGTAAATGCATTCAGCAGTAGCTAGGTGGCCTTTTTAGACAACTATTCCAGGAAGGAGGAGGTGACAGCTACAGACAAAACCATCAGGACACTGCCAAGGGGGCACCTCTTGGCTGTGCTGTTTTCTGTAATGAACACTAGAGGGGGTCAGCAGAACAGTATCTGTCTGACTGCAAAACAAGCTACAGTGGAATCAGATTAGTTTGCAAGACTACTTCTGAATCTATGAAACGTCTTTCATATAGTATATTTATAAGGGGTTTCTAGTCCTCAAAACAAGAAACCAAGATTTTTTTATTTCTTTTATTAATTATATTTATCAACAAAACCCAACGTATCGAATAACAGACTTAACATTTTAAAGATGCACTCAATCCCCTAAAATATACATAAAGACAGATAGCTGTCTTCCATCAACAGTGCTCCCTTCACTAAGTCACTGTCCACAAGCTTATGTTCTTTTCTTCTCATCCTTTTTAGTCTCTGACAGTTCCTTTAAGTTTCAGTGTTAAACTTTTGTGTTTCTTCATCTCTATACAACAATCCTCTTTTTCTCTGGAATTCTACATAATACAAATTTCACTATGTGGTACTCATCTCTGCTTTTAAATGTTGAGTTTATGCCAAACATTCACTTTCCTTCAATATTCAAAAGAAGTTTCTCAACCCTTCTGATTTGCAGGCAAAATAATCTTTTTTTTAAAAAGCAAATTCCAAGAATTTCCACCAAATTTCTAGGTAAGCATCTTTTTTCCCTTTTCCCCTTTAGAATACCAGGGAAGATACATTTTCTGTTACTAATATATTTCAAACTTTTTTAAACTAGTCAGTGATTTTAGGGGTGTCACTTTTCCAGCTTTTGCAGTTGTAATTCCTGCAGTCACTAGAACATGAGTGGTCTAATAAAAGATGTCAAATCTACCCAAAGAATCTTGTCTGCCAATTCCTTATGACTTATTGGTAAACCAAGCATTTTCAAGGACATACTGCAGAGACTGATTTGTATACTAAAACGAGCATTATGAGCACTTTACTTAAAACACAAATAGATACTGGTCTTTATAAGTGCTTTACCGAGTATACAGGCTAGTTTTAAATAGGTCTCCAACCTTGAAGTGGCATAGTTTGTACATGAATCTATTTGTAATTGCCTAATGTAGAAAAAATGGGAGTGAAATCCTGCACATGGGGAACATTCTCAAGTGCGTGGTTTGGTGGGTAATCCACTGGTTTAGAGCTGTCCTTCAGAAAATGAGCTGCATTGCAGTAAGTGCAGCAAATTTCAAAGTTCCATCAGTAAATTATTCTGGGTCTCTCTGAAGGAGGGTAGTTGAACAGGCTGCAAAATGGATGGAGAATGAGAGCTGCCTCTATCACCTCACAAGGTAGAATCTCCTGATTAAATCAGTTGCTGCAGACTTCAGGTAGAAAATTTCAGTCAACCATCAGGAATAAAAACCAAGGAAGCCTGCTGAAAAGAGATCCTGATTTTTCTCTAATTTAAAAAAATCCCCAATTTTCATTTTAAAAAAAGTAACTCCAAATCCACCTTTTTCAATGATTAAAACAAAGCATCACTATATCTATATATACAGATATATCTATCTATCTAGATAGATAGATAGATATATGTGGCATTTCCTTTAAATCGCAGAAAAATGTGGATTTGGGGTTACATTTTTTTAAACTGAAAATTGGGATTTTTTTTTTAAATCAGAGAAAACCAGGATCCCTGCTGATGAAGCACAGTCACCAGAATTTAGGCACTGCACATGTTAGTTCAATAAAAGTTGAAGAGATGTCCCTATTACCCCAACTAGATGACAAAATTTAAGGCCTAATTCAGAGAGAAAAATGACACAAAAAACTAAACAGCAAAATTCCACTCAGGAAGAGAGTTTGTCAAAATATGGAACAAATAGAAGTGCTTCAGGAACGGACAGGGAAAGTTAAAGGTAAATTGACCAAGTTAGGAATGTAAGGAAAGAGCCCCAAGATATTTCATCCTGATGTCAGAGGAGAGAAGAAAACACTGGGCAGGATTGTTCAGGGTGTCATCAGGAATTTCTTTGTTAAATCAACTATTGGACGCAGCCCAGCATAGGCGGTGGAAGTTGGGGGGGGACTAATAGGGTTTAACCCACCCCCAACATGAGGCAATGGTAGGGCCACAAGGAAGCCTGGCCATGGGCTTCTGGCAGCTGCAGCAGGGGTGGGGAGGGATGTGCAGGCAGCAGTAAGGGAGGGAGTGGGGCTAGAGCGAGGGCTGGGGGAGGGGCAGGCGCTCAGGGCAGAGTGTGGGACTGAGCCCCTAGCAGGTCGTCTGCGGAGCATGGCTCCTGCTGCTATGTACACCCTGGGAGGCACAGGAGGTGCGTGCCCCCAGATCTGTGCAGGGCAGTGCTGGAGAGCTGGGCTCTTCACAGCCAGGGGCAGGGGGAGGGGGAAGCAGGACTATGCTCAGAATGGGTGGTGGTGGCACTGGGAGGGGACTGCAGCCACCTCAAGATTTGCCATAGCCCCCCTCCCAGCACCGCTGCCACTGCCCACCTGGAATGCAGCACACCCCCCACTGATGGGAAGAGCCCAGCACTGCCCCAGCCCCAGCCTGCAGTGGCAGGCCGTCCTACACTGCGCAGATCCAGGGCCACACTTCCCCCATGCCTTTTGGGATGCATGCAGTGGTGGGAGCCACACCCCCTCCCCACGCCTCCCCAGATGAGCCATGGCTCTGTCCTGCACCCCACCTCACCCCACCCTGGCTGTGCAGGGCCTGTTGGGGCAGGCACAGGGGTCCCGGGGACTCTATCCCCTCCAGCTCAGTGGTGCAGCTGAGACTTGCCCTGCTGTGGCCCGCCCCTGGGTGGTGTGCAGCCGGGGCTGGGAGGCAGCCAGAGCCAGCATGGCACTGGGCAGCACCGGCACCAGGCCATGCTGCTCCACCCCCCGGCCCTTCTCCCTCCACCTGCCCCTTCCCACGCAGACTTTCCTGCTGGGGGTGGGGGCACGCATGTACATGCACATACACACATGTGCACGCTCAGCACCACCCCCAGTTTTTTTCTTCCTCTGCCTATGCAGCCCGGTAGAAAAGATAATGCTATGTGTTATATCATGCAGACAGTCACAGACTAGTAATACATTGGCCAGTTCCATGTTTCATGAGCAATTGGCACAGCAGGTGCTGGTGCTGTCCCAGGTGCAGAGTTGTACTGCTACACCTCTGTGTTGGAATAACAATGACAGATAAAAAATAGAAAGAGGAGACAGAACTAGGCCTAGGGCCCCTGAGACATTGTTAGAAACCACTAGTGTAACTAAGAGGAGTGGGAAGGCAAGCAGAGCATGAGCCCGTGGTGCTGACTTCGAGGGGCACCAGAATGATGCCTTCCTCCACCCCAAAGTGTTTGCTATGGCAGGTGCAGCCCTGTGCTGCTCAGCTGCAGCAGCTCCATATCTAGCAGCATATCTGGCGAGTCCTTGCCATGGCAGGCTCAGTACTATATTTGGACAGGAAGCAAATGGGGCACCAGGGGAGGCCCCCAGGAAGCCATACCATGACCCCTGTAAGCCTGTTCCCCAGATGCATCAGCCTGAGCCTGCTGCTACAGTAACAGGTGCTACCAGAGGGCAGAGAGCAGGGACAGGTTCCCTCTCTCCATCCCCCGCTCTATAGTGGTTGGCTTATCTCCCTCCTCCATCCCTAAATACTGAAGGAGCTCACTATACTTCTATTAGAAGCTGAGGAGATATAAAAGCAGTGAATGGCACGGGAGGTCCTTAGAAGGCAGAGTTGCACATGCTATGAGAAAGGGGCATTCATCTTTCCTTGGGCCAACCTAATAACTGCTTCATTATGACTGAACATCTATGATAGGTTGCTCCATCTTCCTGTAACTCATAAGCAGAGGAACAAGTATCTTGTTAGGATGCTTGCTATGTCAACCCCTGAATGAATCTAATCCAGCTCTCTAAACTCTAAAGGATCCCAAAATACTTTACCCCCCTGGATACCTTCTCAGCTTCACTGAAGTGTAGGTCATCTTCAAAGCTGAGCAGAACCCGTCTTTTAATATCCTATATTAACAATCTAAGTTTAGAACACAGCCCCAGGAAAGAAACACAGTCAACACCCATTTGCGGCAATACCTGGGAAGAACAACAGTTACTTACAAACAACATTCCCCCTGAGAACATGTTCCCTACTGTGTATTTAGAGGATGCTCCCTCTAAAAGCAAGAGCAATGAGGCATGAAGGCACTTGAATGGTGCTATTTACAGGCATTAAATACCAGATTGACATAAAAGTGTATAATTACCCATGCTGGAATTCGGCCAGAACATTAGGTGAACACAACCCTGTCATGGAAAAGGTCCTTCGACCTTTAATGAACCTAAGTAATCAGGAACTTAGCCAAAAGGACTCGAACATCCTGTGATTGTTGCTTTCCTTAGGTCTTTATAAACAATGCCTAGCAGAGTCTTACTACTCAGCCAGCTTCACTCATGCACTCCCAGCAGAAGCATTCCAGAATTTCTGTGTATAATAATAGTGGGATTTTTTTAAGTTTCTCTTCTCTTTCTCTCAAACTAGAAAACAAAATTATACAAAGAATGACAGGGCTGGAAGGCTGAAGGGGACCAGAAAACTCAAAGGGTTAGGAAAGGACGGACAGATAGAAAGGGGAAGAGAAAAAATTATGATTAGATAATTGTGTGTGTGTGTGTGTGTTGCAGGCTGGGCTGCAGCATTATGTAAATTGCCCAACCTTTCCCTATCCAAAAGGAACACTGTGAAGAGAGGCTACTGAAAGGTGCCAAAAGAGGCTCATGTCTCTATTTTGAATGTTGTACTTAACTGTGGTACATAGTTGTTTTTTCCCCCCTCACAGATCTTTTGCAGGATGGGTGTGTGCTGGCTTCACTCTGTTCAGCAAAAAGAACATCCAAAATCCATAACCACACAATAACATCTGGGTGAGGTTTAGCCAACCACAGATCTGGGAACAGATTTCAAGTAAAGTCAGTGGGTTTTCCCCTCATACATAACTTTTTATTTGTTTTCACACTTACATTTCTGAGAAACTGTTGGGCAGACAGTCATACAAATAAAGCTTAATAAGCTCAAATGGAGCCCTATATACAGTATCAGGGGATGAGATTTGCTAGACTTTTTAATATAATGGAAACCTTTACTTATCCCATGAAGTGATGGCTTCCATCAAAGTGAAATTCCCTCTGGTCTCAAGGTCTTTTCTTGGGCCATAGGTTGAACTTCATAGGAAATGGAAGATATGTTGACTGGTGTTACCTGGGGCCATGACACCCTTATACAACTGAGACGGAGCTCACCCTGCTGCTCTTGAAAAGCCTCTTATTGGCTAAAAGGCAGTACATAGGGTTTATGCTTATGGATCCAGTGACCACTGAGTTCTTGACAAAAGGCAGAGAGGCAAGGAGCAGTACCACCTGAGTACATTTTGCTTCCCTCAACTGCCACTTAATTTTCTCCATAAAGCCTGATTATTTGAGATTTGATCTGAGATTGTGCATATTCCACCAACAGTGATAGAAAAGGAGAATTAGTAGGGTATATGCCCTAAACATAACCTCATTGTCCAATAATGTACCCCAATAATGCTGCCAAGATAGGGGATGCTGCAAACCATTTATCACAAATAGCCACTCACAGCAGAGTGCTGGAATGAACCTGACAATATCCTAAACTCTCACTTACCAATGGACATCCTGAAACATCCAACTCTGGCAGAGTTTGAGGCTGTTCCTACAGGAGCCATTGCTAAAAAACACTCTTGGTGTCTGTGGTGATAGAATGAAGTAGCCACTTCCATTCACGCAGTACAGGCGGACTGAATACATCAAAGAATTCAGTTATGCAGTAAAAGAACCTGCCATCTTTAGGTCTCAGATTAAGCTTTAGGGCATGATCAGAAGTTTAGCAGTTTTTGTGAGATGAGTTGGTGGTCTGAACCCAGCCCTTATTAGGCAGGTACTTACAGGATAATTTGCACCATAACTTTGGGAAGCATTTGATATGTTCAAAGAATTAATGGACATGTAACTAATCTCTAATCTGTAGACACCAATTTCAGAACTAGTCACAGAGTAAGCAGGCACGACTTGGGTTTCAGTGGATGAGTCCTGATTATACCCAGGTTGACACTAGCATGGTGCCTGACAGTCTTGGGTGAAATACATTAGTGAAGGTCATTTGTGGGAGATGTTTCCACAGATCACTGGGTATGTGTCATGGACATATAGAATCCTTTGACTTCCAGGGTTGTCTAGTCCCTTTTATGAGTGCCACATTAATAACTAGTTAAAACCAAATCCAGCTCCCCACTCTGAAACATTATTTCAGAAAACACTTGCCTTCCAGACAAGAATATGACCAGGAGTGATTAAAGTGAAGCGAACAATGGCCAAAAATATAATCAGAAGTCACCTGGGTGTTACACAAGCACTACAGGCCAAGAGAACCTGTGCTTCCTGGCACTTGCTCAACTTATTCCCAAAGCCGTGTCAAACTGCAGATGCAATGTGGCAAGGAGCTAGCATGAACCTCCCTCCCCACAGTATGCTCTTATCTGACTGTCATGAAGGACAATAAGTCATCTGAATAACTCAGGTTTAGATACTCACCAGCTGTACAGCATTGTACCTTTGGGAACCGTCCCACAAGAGGGGATCTCCCACTTCAATTGTGAATTTGGATTTCTAGTACCAGAAAACACTTTGTAGACCTTTTTCAAGCTTAAGGAGAAATACAGACTTATAGCACTGTAAAGAAAAGCTATTAATGGGACTCTAAAGTCCTTTGAATAGTTTACGGTGCTTTGTTGTGGGTAAAATACCAACAAAGGGTATTTGTTAATTTGCAGACTGCTACAAACATATCTACAGCTATTCAGTTGTAGAACAATGCTCAAACATATATCAAGCATTTGTCTGCTCAGGCCTGGGAATTTTTAAAAACATTTTAAAACAAAAGGACACGGGCAGTCCTTTTGAAAAGCACCGTTAGTCAGAATTGTGCAATATTTCTCCTCTCGCCTTGGCTTCCAGGCAAAAGCCACCACCTCTTCTGCTACAAGTGGGACACAGGAAATCCATTCCACAACTGGACATTTAAATTGACTGGAGATGTTCCAGATCTGTGCTTTGAAGAAAACACTTTTAATGTTGAAACAAAACACTGATAAGCCAAAAATAATAAAATGGCCATTTGTATCAAATCAAGCCTTTCATAAATTCAAAGGGAACGTGCATGTGTGTTTAATTGAAGCATGACATTTTTGCTTTGCTTTGAATTGCATTGATTTGAAACATTTTTATTGTTCCATGCATTGATACTTCATTTTGAGATTGAGCACTTTCTTTTTTAATGAGTAGGATTTTGAATGGCTGCGATAATTTTCAAGCAAGATAACTGTTGGCATGTAAAATTGCGTACTGTATTTTATCACTCTATATCTGAAACACATTCATAGATAGTATGACATTTCATGGCTTTCCTCCCTATGGGATATGACTGTTCCCTCCCAGAACCTCTTTTTAAATTGCTCCTTTGGCTTCTCATTTTTGCTGGAGGGTTTGTAGTTTGCATTTGCTGTGGTAAGTATGTTTTTCCACTCTCTCTGGTGTGAAATTCCAGGTACAGTATTATGTCACATCAGATCTTTGTGAAAAAATGTATCTTGGCTCCAAACAAAAAGATTAACGGAGAAATCATTCTAAACCTTCCAGGAAAATATTTTTTCCCCCTTTAGTATGAAAACAAAATATAAAGTCAGCTGAGCCCTCAGAAGTTTAAAGAAAAAGTAATGTTCCTAGTTTCTCCTTTTAAAAAGTTGCTTTAAAACCCTTTGGAGAAAAGGAACAAAAAAGAAAGCACTATGGTTTATTTCTGTGCAATCAAGGTCCCATTTCACTAAAGGACATCAAGGATCCTTTCAGTGTCAGTTTTATTTTTGGCAAGTGTGCTGCAGCAAAACAACATTTAAAAATAACTTGACAATACTAAATTCTTTCTTTGGCTAAAAAGTCACTCCTTCCTTTATCTTTTTAGCAGACATGGGAAGTTTCTAGTGCCCAGTGATAGCAACAAATTATAACAAGCTTGGACATGTATTAAATTGGAGACAGTGCAATTGTCTTGACAAAAGACAAACAAATACCCAGAACGTCAAAGAGAAAAACTCTGAGCGGTTTCCTAGTAAAGATGGGATTTCAGATGCATTTACATAGCTAAGGTATAGAGGCAGAGTGACACATTCTTACTATTACAAGATAGCTCATATCATTGTAGGCCTGACCCCATTGACAGAGTGGTAAAATGTCCAGAAGCTTCTGTAGTAGCCTGGGTAATGCCCTAGGGCTCCTGTTATCATAAACAGCCAACACAGTAATCCAGAATACCCTGATTTGAGTGGAAAAAGATAAACTGCTGATCTCACACCTGTCCTGCAGGGAAAATTGTAGTAGCTGGGCTGGTTCTAGTGAAACTAGGATACAACTTCACTTTGGGACATTAGATCACCCTCTTCTGATGTTGAGTATTAACTGTTGCTTCAGAGTGGCTGCAAAAGCCCATGACTCTCCCAACAATAATTCCCCCACTTACTGTACACAAATTCTGACTCAGTTATGCAAGAAGGAATAACACAATGTCCACCCTCAGCTGCACAGCTAAGCATGCATGGAAGAATTCTTGAGGAAGAATTCATGTTTCAAGAGCTTTTTGGCATTGGTAGGACAATCTTCTGCAGGTCATGGAGAAGGAGAGGAGGGAAAGATATCAAAGGAAAAGACTGAGTGGCAGCCATCCTGCAAAACATGTTGTGATGGCCGGGCTTCGATTACCCGCTCTCGGGCGGTTCTAGCCTTGCAGGTAGATGTCACACACCTGTTGGGATCTTGTCGGTGTCGGAGTAGCGATCTTTTCCCCGTGTCCCTGACCCTGTTCTCACCTGCCACGACTTGATGTTCCTCAGTGTAAGGGGTCAGTTCGCGGGACACTCCGTGGCCCAGGATCCCTCGGCGGTCACTTCACGGGGCTCCGCCACCCCTGCACCCCAGCCTCATGCCACCTTCGGTGCGTCCTTCCTCCACTGGTCTTGTTCTCCAGCCATGGAATGACACCAACAGGCCTACCCCTAAGTGGCCATGACCCCCTGTCGTGGTGCCCGCCAGCAAGCTCGGCCCACGGCCCACCTCGCCTATTCCCCTCCCTTCAAAGAATGGGATTTCCAAAGAAGACTCTGGCCTCACCGAGGCCCCCTTCAGCCTCACTCTGTAGGCACACTGCCCTAGCTCTTTCTCCTTCAGCCAGGGTTAACCAAACAAAACAAACCCCCAAAAGAAATGCTAACTACTCAGCGTCTTGCTACTTGCTAAGCAGTCTGGTCCGAACCCTTCTTGGTTCCCTTCTGGCCCATACCTGGCCCCTTGCTTCCCCTGGTCCCTCCTCCTGCTCAATACCCCAGTGGCTCGGCGGCAATGCCCACCCCGACTGCACCCCCTTGGGGCTCTCCTGGGGTCTCTCCTCCCTGGTGCGACTGCTTCTGCGTGCCGTTGTTCCGGCACCCCACCTGTGAGTCATGCTGCTGTCCGGTTTTTGGCCCGCTGCGTCCTCTGGAGCCGCGCCTTCAGCTCCCTTGTTGTCTGGGGCAGTCTGCAGCTGAGGGGTCCATTCTTGCTCCGTCGATGTCTCCGCCGGCTCTCCTGGCTCCGCGCTGCTAGCGGTTGCCGTCGATTCCCTCGCCAATGGGGCCGATCGTGGCTCCTCGCCGGGGCTATCCGCCCCCTCCGCAGCTGCAACCGCCGCTTTTATCTCTGCTGGCCGGCGTCCCTCCATGATGTCACCAGCTGGGTGTAATTGGATAAAAAGGCAGCTAACGAGCCACGCGGGCTCCTCCCTCCACCTCGTGTGCCTCTCGTCAGGAGCTGCAGGTGAGTCCTGTTTACTGTTTTGCTTCCCGGGACATATGTCAAGGTCCTACCTCTTGTTAGGAGAAAGAAAAGAAGGAAGTCATCAATATTATAAATGCCTGCTGAAGTGAAAGGGAATCTTTACTAATTTCAACTGGAATTGGATCCAGGCCCAAGCTAGAACTTTGTGAGAGGAAATGAAGTAGAGTACATTTTTCCCTTCTTCAAGGAAGAACCTTCTAAAAGCGCATGGTAGAAGTAAAAGGGAACAATGATAACAATGCACAGAGGTGTATAATAAAAGGTGGCAAGGACAGGAGAAAACAGGATTGGAATCTGATGTCTGGTTTTGAAAACTCACACACTACAGGCAGCACCAAACTAGGGCTTCTAAAAACTGTATAAAGGAAGAACCTCAAGAAAGTATATGATAGAGAAAGTCTTAGAAATTAGAATGATTATCCCAAATCTGGGCTGGATTCCCAGCTCAGCATGCCCAATACTTAGAATAATACTTTTGATCAATACAGTCAAAAATCTTGGCAAAACTACTAGCATTTCAATTGAATAAATTACTTCCATATATAATCATTAAGGATAAAGTTCTGTTTGTTAGTAACTACAAATCCTTTGGCAACTTAAGGAGGCTGTTTATTTCACATTCTTTTCTGATGCTATTATGCAGCTATATTATCTCTATGGACACTGGCAAAACATTTGATTGTGTGGAATGGCCCTTAAAGTTCTGAATTTTGACTAAATATGGACTTGCAGATAAAATTTGAAATTGAACACTGTTCTTGTGCACAGAAGAATATCACTGTCCACTCTTCTGTATCTTACTGTTCTCTGACTTAACTATTGAACCCACAAAGGAAACTTTTGTAGATAATTTATTTTTGGTTTCACCAGTGAAGCCTCACAACTGAAAAGAATTATATCAGATCAACCTGAAATAATACTTTTCCAGACTTTTCACTGAAATGAATAATAAAACAGTTTTGTCTTCACTAGTATTTGTTTTGATCAATCTGAATCTGTTGTATGGGGGTTTTGCTGCTATTTTACCTTTTTAAAGCCATTTTACACAGTTCTATCCTTGAGCAAATAGAAACCAAATCTAAGGGACCCATCGAAATTATGGGAAAGAAAACATAATCTACAGGTGATTATCTAACTTTCTTGAATAATGTATGAATTCAAGAAAGAATACTTGCATGACTGGGCGGTGAATGTCAAGGGCTATAGGCTGTACAGGAGGGACAGGATAGGAAAGAGAGGTGGGGGCATGGCACTCTATATTAAGGAGGGATACACATCCTCGTCAATTAGCAAGGAGTCAGAGGAGGGGCACTCTGAAGTGCTTTGGGTTAGAGTACAAGGCAGTCGAGGGGAAAGAGACTTAACAGTGGGACTCTACTACAGACCTCCCAACCAGGGAGAAGAGCTTGACCAGGAATTCTTGGGTCAGCTCACAGAGGTAGTGAAGGCTAAGGATGTGGTAGTCATGGGGGACCTGAACTTCCCGGACATCTGCTGGGAAGAGCAGTCAGCCAGGTCTGAACGCTCATGTAGGTTCTTAGACAGAGTGCAGGACCTCCATCTAACCCAGGAGGTGCACAGCCCCACCAGGGGAGATGGCTTGTTGGACCTAGTGCTGGCCATGGGTGATGACCTGGTGAGGGGGCTGCGGG
>NW_017729005.1:10665720-10694311 GCF_001723915.1 Gavialis gangeticus
TCAGTCACTCCCATTTTTTACTAATAACTAAGGAATGAAATGTGATGTCATCACTTGTATATGGCAGGATACTTTTATGCAGTGCTGGAAGATTTCAAGTGCAAAATCTTACATCATCAAAATGGTTGGTAATTTATTTTTTAATTTAGAAAGAACACAATTTCTTCCTCTCAGTTCAAAAATACCTTTTAATTTACTTCCATATATTGTATTATATACAAATAAAGAATTTTCTTCTAAAAACAAAGCTTGTATATAAAAAGCCAGTGCTTTTAAAGGCACTGGAATAATTTTTTTTCCATGAACTAGAATGTGTTAGGGATTTATAGAGTTAGAAACATTGTTAACTAAGGAGGAACATTATGGGTTTCTCCATAGTATTACCTCTTTTGATGTGAATAGCTAGCCAAAAATTTAGGATCTTTCCAGTTATTTCAGGTAGGTGGATAAATTGAGCTAATGCTGTTTATTTACATGAACATACATAGTCTTGATGTAGCAGGGACCCAGTTGAGCCCCGCATTTACTGGGGGCAAGGACTGGTGGAGTGCTGTGCAGGCAGTGTACTCCCGCTCAGCCCCAAAGAACATGGCAAGCCCACAGGCCAAGAGCATGCTCCTTCGCACCCCTGCTCCCTGGGTGGGATATGCTGCCCAACAGTTGCCTGGTCTCCATGGGCACATTCCCTGGGCTGGAATGAGAGCTGGAAGCAGGGCTCCACATGGGCCCAGGACCCAGCTTCAGAAGAGGGCAAGCATCTGGCACAGCCAGTGCCACCTAGGGCGCAGAAGCCACAATTGCAGGAGCTGATGAGCCCCTTTGGGGCTATCAGCACCTGGCAGTGACTGCAAGACACATGGAGGCAGGTAGGGGTCCAGCTTGGCTCAGGCCAACCCAGAACTTCCTGCATAAGGTAGTACTGGCTTCAGAATGGGGGGAACACTGGTGCAGGCACTGACCCACATCACATCCCTCCACCAGCAGAAACATGGGCCTGTGGTTGAAGACCACCTTGACGCTGGCTCTCCCTGCAGAACCCTGACTATTCATATAACTCAGGTACCTTCAGAGGCTCCACAGGGGTTTATAATATCCATGGCCCCAGGCTACCTGAAGGGCTTGGCTTGAGACAGGCCAGCCCACTAGGATTGGGGTCATAACAAGAGGAAAACCTCGAAGAGCCCCAGTTGCCTGGATAAAGGCAGCCATGTTATGTTGCTGGGCTGAGGCAAGGCTTGAAGCAGACATAGACACTATTATTTAAGTTATACTGGTTTATTCATTTTCTTACATGGCCTGGACGCTGTTGACCACGGACCTTTAACAAGACCCCTGGGCTCAGTCAATTTATGTTTACCCCAAGCCACTTGGTTTTCTTTCTTTGTGGACCTTTCTACCTAGCACATGAAGCCAGGCACCTAGGAAGACCAGGCGCCTACTTCAATCATGAGCAGAACACCCAAGTGGAAAGGGGTGGGGTGTAGGGGAAGTGGAGCCCCACAGAAGACTCTTGGACATTGTGACCCACACCAGTCTCAACGAACCCCATATGATCAGGTACCATTTCCTGATATCCTTTACAGTTACACCAAGTCATGGCAGGAGAGATACAAAAATAGAGGAATAAGACACCTGTTGAGCATGCGGCACCCAGGCCCCATCCCAGTCTGGCCATTTGGCTTGGGTCCCTCTACAAGTGGTGCATTGGATGGGAAGCTACAGAACCTGTACAACAGAAGTCCTAACCCATGGGCCAAGGAAGAAAAATCATGGAAGGCACACCCATTGGCACAGCCAGGCCTATAGCACCTATGCCACAGATACAGGAAGCCATACTACACCTGTTACAAGAGCTGGTTCTGGTCCAGGCAAATGACATGGACACCCATGGCACTTTCTTTTTGCTCCAGCAAGACCTGGTGGAGAGGTTAGCTGAGATACAAGCTAGAAATGCCCAGGGTCACAGAGCCTTGGATGACAAAAATGAGAGAAGATGACTTTAAGGCATACCTCAAGTCTTTTGAATGCACTGCCGCAACAGCAGAGTAGGATGCCAACAGATGGGCTATCCACTTAGGACCCTTGCTGATCGGCTATGCTCACTGTGCATACCAGGCCCTGTCACAGACTGATGCACAGGATTATTGGAACATTAAGGAAGCCATATTATATTGCCTTGAGGCTTCCCCTGAACATAATTATTTAGTTTCAAGTGAAGAAGAATAAGGGAGAGAGAAAACCCTGGATGCTGGCCCAGATGCTCAAGGATGCCATGGCAAAATGACTTAAACTCAAGAAGACTCCACCCCTTTGGAAGTTCAACACGGTGGTACCTGAGCTGTTCATTTGGGGTCTCAAGGAACAAGCCCAAAAGTGGGTGAAATAGCATCAACTGGGCACCCTAGATGATTCAGATTCATCTAGGCATTCAAGATGATCAAGTTGGCTGATGCACGAGCAGAGACCCAGTTTAGTGTGCCCTCTAGTCTGTGAATCTTTGATTCAGTTTGTGGGGGGAGGATTATATAGGTAGTGGTAAAGTGGCAACTTATAGTCTCCTGCTCTATGCCTCACCACTGAATTTGCTGTTCCTTGTTGGTGCTTGCCATGATTTTGGCAGCACTTGGTAAGTGTGGGTGGGCATACAGCAAGGAAAGTATAGAAGCAGCAGGTGACCAGCAGCAGAAGCAGAAGATAAGCTGCCTGGGGTCATGGTTCAATTGAAAGCACCAGATCTGGTGCTCTATAAGGTTTTTGTACCCTGTTCTAAGGCCATTTTGCAGTATTTCCATAGAGTCATGCTGCTGTGATTGTTTAGTCTATCTCTGCCTTCCTCCTCTGATCTCCTCTGGAGATCCCAAGGTCAAAAAATCCTGCACCTTATAAAAGCAGGCTGGTACATGTGGCAGCAGTGCACACCGCCCAAAATCAGAGCCACACTTTGGCTGCTGGTCAGGCTCCCAGCTCCAGGAGCACCATGGCTGTAGCTCCCTGAGGCCCCCAGGACAGGCCACTGTCACTGCTTCTTGTCCCCAGGGAAACAAACATCTGCACTCGTGTGAACATGGTCATAATGAAGATAAATTTAGATCTACAGTGTAGACTGAAATTATGCAGTTAAAGACAAATGTAATAGGGACAACCTATCAAGGAAAGACAAGGTCTTCAGTTACTTATGGAAAAACTGGAAAAGCTAGATACTACTGAAAGTGAGGAGCAAAGACTGCCAGAGGAGCAAAGGAGTAAGGAGTCTTTTGTTTTAGACACTATTGCAGAGGGTAATGCACAGCTGGACACAGAGTGGGGTTGGGGGGCAGGTGGTGTATGGCGGGATATGGAGTGGCAACAGCCACCTCATGCAAGCTTCCACCACCCCCTAAGGCTGGCCAGGTGGGCAGTGCCTGCATGGGACACTGCGTGGCAGTGCTCCATCCCCACCAACATGCGCATACCCCCTAGTGCCTTCCCAAGTACCCCTGGAGGTACACGTAACCCCGACAGACAACCCCTGTTGTAGTTGATGGAGACTTTTTCATTCAGGTCCATAATGAGCACTGAAGAGGTATACAGCATAGGCAACAGAATTGCGATGTAACCATTTCTATCATGTGTGTGCTGTGCTGAGAGCACAAGTGAAGCATCTGTGAAGTGCATGAATTAACCCTGTTGCAGCTATTTTTGGGGGGACTCAAAAGTCAGAGAGAAGCAGAAATAAAGGCACGATGCAAATGTTACTTCTTTTTGAGCTATATTCTGTCTGGATGATTTTGAATAATGCAGACCGATTTAAAATTTGAAATATATATTAGAGATTCACAACATCTTGCTTGCCATGTCAATAATCTTGCCTTCTAGAAGCTGGCAGCCTTTCTGGAAATGTCATCACAAGCAAAGTGGTTTTGTGGGAGAGTGTTGGAAAGGAAAGATACCCATAAGGAAGGGGTTAGGGGGAGGGAAGGGATTTGCTTGGTTGGACTTTAAAAAAAAAAAAAAAAAGAAACTTGCTGCCCAATATAGAGTCCACAAAAAGGCAATGTCTAGGCACTCCCTACTTGCCAACAATGGGATGCACGAGTGTGGATGATGCATTGAAGGTAAAAGATGTAGCAACTTAGAAAAATGCCTGCCACATTCACGAATCTCCGAGTGTAAATGTTCCAAAGGTTTGTCAACAGAGTCATGTTGACTGAGAGAGACCGATTGAGAGGCATCTGCACTGATAGCTCATTAATCTACCATCCAACAACAACTGTGGAAGTGGTGGTGGGTGGAGGTGCACAGAAGAGCTGCTACTGTGCAGAAGATGTTTCCAGACTTTTCAGATGAAGCTTTTCTAGCCTACAGTTAGTGAGGTCAAGCCAAGGAAACATAGACAGGGTGAAGAGTTCATAGCTCTGTTTTACTACTGGTGAAATGCTGGTGCGTGTTTGTTTTTGACAGGACTCTAAATTGTCTTGCCCTACCATGGTTGTTAATATTTGCTGCTTCTTTTTTTTTTTTGCCTTCAATAAATTAACTTCAGCCTAGCAAATTACAACCAATCACAGCCCACCAATACAGTTTGAATAGCTCAAACTGAATATCTGCCATGGGGTGTTCAATAAAATTACAGAGGTAAAGTGTATTCATGGAATATATTCAAATAACAAATCTGAGGGACGAGCCAACTTGCATGTAGTCTGTAGGCAAAAATAGATGTCATTGATCAAATACACAGTTTTCTATTTTTTCCCAAACTTTTTTCTGTTTTTCAGCTAAACTGATTTATTTATTTTTATTGCCTCTGTCCACCTTGCAGCTCCCAGCCCATTTACCATTTTTTTGCTCCATCAGTTGACACTTAGATTACTAGCTGCCTTGGGTACAAAAGGTCTTTGTTACTTGCCTATACAGTGTTTAGCACAGTGGGAACTCACTTTTTAACTGGGGTTCTCAAGCACTACCTGAAGGATAGTCTTTTGACCAGAAAATGTGCAAGTCAAACCAATTTGTAGTAAGATTCACCTAGATTTTTTTTTAATTTCCCTTTCCATATCATACTATTGAACCAGGCCAACTCAAATTGCATTTAAAATTTGTCAAGTACAATTCTGCCAGCACAGCTGAGGCTGATGGTTTGTGCTATGATATGGCCTAGAATGTGTAGGCAAAACATGCAGAGGTGCACTTGCAACAGGGAAAAATGGAAACACCTCGTTTTCCAAATGGCTTGAGAAGCTAATTAACATGAAGGCCCCTGCACAAGCCCTGAGCCGTACTTCATGGAGAACAGGGTCTGCTCATCTTAGAATCAAGAGTACTTCTGTTTCACAGACTACCAGGGTTAATTGTACTCTAGTAGGCAGCACCCTTTAGGGAGCAGGTACATAGCTCTTTAAAAGAACATACAATACAGGGATGGGCAAAGTCCGGCCCAAAGGCCAGACGGGGCCCACAGTAGAATCCATTTCCCAGCAGCCCCTGCCTGCATTGCTGCAGCCAGTTTCCATGGAGAGCCAGCAATTGTAATTAATTCGCCCTACATCACAAGTTTTAATTTAAGGGCTTTAAGGAATATTTTCCTGTTATTTATTACCATACATCCAGGAAATACTCTTTATTTTTTACAAATAATGGGTATTTGTTAAAAAAATAATATCTCAAGTGATAAGTTTCTGATACTGTAAGTGTTAAGTTTTTGCAAGGACTCGGTCACGATCATCTCTTTTTCTGAGAACAGTGGTAAGAGATCACGGCACCAGCCCAGACAATTTCTGTTGTGTAGTCAGATTCTTCCAGCTAATTTTATATATATATATTTATTTTGCCTTCGTTTGTTTTGAACTTGATTTTTTGTTAAGTGGTTTGACTCCCTGACCACTAATCCCAAGACTAGGAAAGGCTGTTGTGTAAATCTTCAGGGAGACGTTGAAGTAACTGGTAAAGTAATAAATCATGACTGCTAATCATCACCATGCACAGATTTTCATTTTCAATACATAATGAAGAGTCTTCTGATTGATTGGACAGGAAAAACAAAAAGTTAATATTTCTATGCTGTTACTACAACAATGAAATCACTAAAGAAAAATATTTTCTTCCTCCATCTAGTTAAAAAGTTCAGCCAGTATCTATGCAAAAAGATTGTTAGGCACATCACCACAGCTCTGCAAATACAAAACCAATCACTACATCATAACAAAAGCAATTCTTCAACTTGGGATAATACTTTTCTAAAACCGCTGTGAACAACCAAGAGAAAACATCATTCTGGGAAAACATCATTCAGGTTTTCTTATGAAAACATCATTCAGGTTTTCTTCTCACTTTCAGCTTAAGCTACTATCAAGATATATTTTAAAAATAATACAGGTTAAAGAAAAAGAAACAAAGAAACCAGGGCATGCTGTATTACAGTGGGTTTTAGGCTTAAGGTATCCCTCAGGCTTGAGGGACCCCTTAGAAAGTGCCAGTTCTTAGTTGTGTCTCATTTTTTGACTATGGAAAAAGAGCCATTTTTCTGTTGTAAAGAACTCAATAAGACCATAAGTGGTCAGATTTTTTAAACACTATGGATTTTTATTGGAAATTATTGAGTTTATGTTGTAAATCATGTTTGCACACCTAATGGTGCTAGCATTGTGTGGCATCTTGCAGTACCCCTGAAAGGATCTCAAGGCACAGCACCATTTCATTTTGATTTCCATTTCGATGGGATAGTGTTTCGAAACAGCTGTTCCATTTTGTTTTGTCCAAAAGTGTTTCAATGTTTCGTCCATAGGCTATAATGGGGTAGCATGAAACTGCCTGTAACTTTGTCAGTTCTTGCCCGATTTGGATGAAACTTGCAGGGATGGTAGCCCATTTTGAGGCCATGAGATGTCTGCCAAGTTTCAAGGAGATAGGTGCTGGGATTTCTGGGAAACTGCACCCCAGGCTGCTGACAAGCAAAACTCGTGACACGAGTGACAGAAAGCAGGTCAGTTAAAACAATGCTGCCTTTTATGCTGTTTTTCCATCTTTCCCCCAGAGCACTGGGATTGGAAGGGACCTCAGGGAAGGATCACAGTCACTGGCCAGCTACACAGTCAATATGAGGTTAGTCCTTCCCCTCTCCCTCTTCTTAATTTGTTTCCCTGCAGGCAAGCCCAGCTTGAGCTTTGAAACTTGAAATGTTTTGAAACATTTTGAGGTTGTTTCAAAGCCCTTCATTTTGATTTCACTGTTTTGAGCTCGAAATGAGTCACAACAGTGTTGAAACAAAACAGCTGGCGAAATTTCGCACAGTCCTACAAGGCACCCCAGGGTGCCACAGCACCCTAGTTGAGAATCACTGCTCTATCATCTACTTTTATTGAAAAGTTTATTCACTACAGTACTAGAAGGTAGGGCAGGTGGCACCTTAGAGACTAACTCCTGCAGAAATACATAAGCTTTCATAGGCTCTCTCTACATGTTACATGTATTTACACAATTAACTTGTTAACTGTGTGTCAGGCCCAAATCAGGCCTAGCCCAGAGAGACCTCTGGGAGGAGGCCAACCTGACACCCGGGGGGGGGGGGTCAGTTTCGCAGAACCTGAAGGCTATGACCTAATGCATCTGTTGCCATTTGTTAACGCAGAAAAGGGGAACTGCCCTAAACCGACCCTCTGGCCTGGAAAGTCCCGGGCCCAGCAGGATGATAAGATAGCACATTCTAAATTTGAAAAATAACTGCTTGCAAAATGAGATGAAGGCTTGGCTCTAATCCCAGAAAGGGCAGTGAGGCTAAAAGTGAACCCCCCTCTTGGGGGAGATAAGGGGGAGAGGAAAGGTACTTAAGTTGAAGAGAGTCGGATCCCAAGTGGAAATGCTTTGGGGAGGACAAGGCTGAAGACCCGATAATGGAGGCAGTCTGGCCACCCTGGATGCAGGGTGGGGTTCCCAGGGTGGGGATAGGGTGTGGAGTGCCTTTCCTCCAGCCCAACACACTTGCAGCTCAGAAGCTTGTTGCAATGATTTTTATGTGTGTTATTGACTTTTCTCCATAATAAAGAGTGGCACTTGAGTTTTACCTGGCGTGCGACTTGTGGGTTACTCACCTACCCGTGTTGGGAAGAGAGGGAGCCCCTAACACTGTGCAATTAATTTAGACTGTCTACACATGCAAATGAACTATCATGCCTTAAAAAGTTCCCACCAGTTATAAAGTTAGAGCAGGAAAATGTATACTAACTTTATAGCTGGTTTCTATCCAGCTTTAATTTGAACATGTAGCAGGGTCTATGCCCCTGCAGCTGTGGATGGGAGTCCTACAGCTGATAGGACTCCCAGCCATGGCACAGTCCCATGGGCTGCTGTGGCTGGGAGTCCAGTCAGCTGAAGAGACTCCCAGCCACGGCAGCCCACGGGGTACTCCAAGCACCCGTATGGCTAGGAAACGGCAGCTGATGTGATCTCCCAGCCATGGTGGGGTGTGGTACATCCCTGCAGCTGGTAGACTGAATCAACAGTCAGGGTTCCTGGGATGCCCCTGTGGATGGAAGCCCCATCAGCTGAGGACACTCCCAGCCACAGGAGTTTCCACTTCTCCGTGCAGGGTGAGCCTGGCATCGTAACCCTAGGCTCCACCTGCACCAGCAATAAGGTGTGATAGGAACTACTTTGCAATCACACTTCCTGCCATTGTATGGATCATGCATCAGACCATGTTGTGCCTTTACCTGCACGTCTAGAAGGGTCCACAGATAACAGCCTATTTCATCTGATGAAGAAGGCTGTTGCCTATGAAAGCTACAAATAAGGAACAATAAGTAATAGGTCTGGATCTTATCATTAGTGATCTTTTACAGAAGACTCCTTGCATACAGATCGTTACCCATGACACCCTTCAATGCAACAGGTGAGGAATAGCCATCTCCCACTTCCTGCAATCATAGACAGGATGGAGCCTGGGAGGACCAGGCAAGGATGAAGCATACTGTATTTATTACCTGAATCCAAAATGATGCTGTATTTAAGACATGTCTCCCCCACAAAATAATTAGATTCACTACATGTATAATTTATAAATTAGTTATAATCTATCCATGTATAGAAGCTAATTATTGGATGGTCATCTTAAATTTGTCCCCTTCCCCAACACTGCAATGGGACAAGAAGTAGCAAGGGGCAGGGAGTAGAGGAGGAGGTAGGGGAGTCCACTGGTCTGACCCCTACATCCCTTGCTCCACCCACATCTTGTCCCTTGCCACCTGTCCCCTTCACCACTAGCTCCCCTTGGTGCCTGCATGCTCTGGTGCCTGGCCCCCAGCACCTGTCAGGGCCAGAGAGTCAGAGCTGCTGCAGCCATCTGTCCCCACTCCCACAACTCATACTCAATTCCAAGACAAGGGGCTTCACCCCTCCCCCCATGTTGAAAGACAAAAAACCTCATCTTTGATTTGAGAAAATACAGTACTCTCCTACCCCATTTTCTGTTCTGGAGCCTGCTGCTGGCAAGAAAAGCTATTTGGTAGCATGGCTTTAAAGAAGCCAAGTGACAGAGAGCTAGATACAGAGGGGTGGAGGGGGGGAAGAATACCCTTTAGAGCCAGAGCTGGAGTACAAAGGGTCGGCATGTGGTCAGGCCTGGGCTCTGAGTAATGAGGTTAGGGGAAAGACACTCACATTCTTGAATGAGGCAAAGGGGAAATCCTGCCTACTTGTACCATTTCATTGGTGGAGAAGAAAGTTTACAATGGATGCTATGCTGAGACTTCTGCTCAGAATCCCCCCCTGTGGCCTCCGACATGGGAGGTGACATGTGGCTCAGTTATTTTTATTTTAAGAATTCTTCCAAATCCCATGAAACACAGTTTTCCTTTCTGTTTTGCTACTTACGTTTATAATGATAGGTGGTGCTACTGCCCCACCTAGTTGAGATCGCCTCATATTTTTCATTAAAACCTTCTGTTTCAAGTTGCTTGTAACTTGGTTTGAATGTTAACATTTCAGGGCCGAAGTTTTCCATGCTTGAGCTCTACCCCAGGCTGCTATTTTTCAGCAATCCAAAATGGGCCATGTGTTTGTAAGAAAAAAGCTAGCGGGGGGAAATTAAAAAATAATACTGTTTGCACCCACTGGTGAAGAACACTGCTGAAGATGGGAGCAGGAAGTGGAACTATGGCAGTAAGACAACATAGAGATGTCAGGTAGTCACCTGATGTGGTCTGGGGCTGGATCTCTGCAGGGTCTGGTGTGCACGTGCCATCAGGAAGGTGTCTCAGGTGATGTGGCTGTCTGCAGTTTCCAGTGGATCATTCTCTCTTGCCTGCCACAACCTGATGGGATGCTTCGTTCTTTCTTGTCTGCCACAACTTGTTGGGAGTTGGAGTCTGCTGACAGCCACCTTCTGCGAGTCCCATCCTGGATCTTCAGGGGGATCCTTCTTCTCTTTACATCCCTGCCCTTACCACATCAGTTAACAACAAAAGGCAGCACTGGTGAATGACTTGGGTTGCTAAATTGGCTGATAGATTAGGCTCACTCTGGTTCCACCTGTGTGGGCTGTCAAAACTTGATGGAGCCAGCTACTTCTGGCCCAGCCAGTTAGGGTTTGACTGGATATATCCATCCCAGGAGTCTCTTGCCCACCGGCCCTTGATGGCTAGCAGCAGATGGGCCTTACTTTGGCCCCCTCTGGCTCAGTCCCAAAAACAAGAGGTGGAGATAGAAATGAAGAAAAAGTTATATTTAAAAATAAACCAACCAACCCCGCCCCCCCCCAAAGAAAACCCCCACACCCACACACAAACAAACCTAACCCACTAGTCTCCAGTAAGCTCCTTCCTGGAGTGACACGCAGGTGGGCCTCTGGGCCCCCTCTTTGATGACTTTCTGGGGTACAAGCCTGCACTCAGTCCAAAGCAATAGTCTTAGGGTTCCTCTCCTGCTGACACCAGCTGAATAGGGAGAAGGGAACAGAAGAGTAACAGCCAAAAAACAAACAAACAAACAAAAAATACCTGAACAGGCAACATCTGTTGCTGGGCAAGTTTCTGCCCCACTGGGCTCCCCACAACACCCTTCAACCCCTTCCAGCTGCAGTTTTCCTTGGGATGGGCCTTGCTTACCAGGCTATGGAATCTCCCCTCCCTTTTTCCTTCACAGGACCTTCCCTCAAGGGAGGCAAACTGGAGACAGAAAAAAAATTAAAAATTCAGAGAGAAAAAATAAAATCTGGCAGCTCAGTGGTTGCTTACTCACCGGCTCAGGGCCTTCACAGTTAAGTGGATTTAATCTTCACTATGATTGGGCCATGGTCCTTCCTCACCCTCAAAGTCTGCAGTCCTCCACCTTCTTTTGCACTCACAGACAATGACCAACAATCCTCCAATTGTCGCTTGGTGCTGTGGGTGTTCTTCTCCATCTGCAGGAGAACTTCTGCTCCTGGACCTGCTGAAGCCCAGAAGTGCTTTGACTCCTGGTCTGTTGGTGTTCCCTCTCCACTGCCCCTCCCCAGGTCCTGACATTGCCAGCCATGGGCTTCCTCTTCCAATCTGGAGGCAGCACCGGCTTTGCAAACATCGCAACACTGTTTCAGCTGGAGTTCAGACCTCCACATCTCTCCAGGTGAGTCTTACTGTCCCAGTGGCCCCATCTTTCACCCAGGGTTCTCCTTTTACTTCCCGACAAGAAGTCAAAAAAGTGTTTTGCATCGTTCACAAGAAAATTCATTCAGATTCAGCTGAACAGCAACCTATAGAAAATTGCCTCTTATTCCTACCCAGTAGTTTCTTAAATGCTTGGCTATTCCATTGCTAGCTCCTATTTTGCCAAGTCAAATTTACACAAGAGGAAGGTATTCATTTCCATGTAAGGGCCCTCCCACCTTTTATCCCAATAGCCTATCAGTTAGTGCATGTGCTCAGAGACAGAAGCTATCCACATCAATCTACCCATTTTATCCAATGACTTAAATGCAAAAGGGCAGAAGTACCACTGCCCCCCACCCCTTCCAGGGCAGCATCCATTTCATGAGTCACACAGCAGGCTTACTCTCCTGCTTGATTCTGTCTTGCCCCTGGCCTGGTGGCTAGGAAACTTTGCTGAGAAGCACATATAGGTTCAAACCTCTTCTGGGTGAAGGGCACTTAGGGCCTAGACAAGTGATCTAACTACTATACTCTATAGTGGGACCCCCAACTGCAACTCACCACTGTGATCCTGTTGTGAGCTTTCTGCAACTACCATTGCCGGGTCTCACACAGAATTTGTGGGTGCTTACACATGTTTAAAAACAAAACAACCCCCCAAAACAAAACAAAAAACCCAACAACAAATGGTGCTTTACTTTAAACTCAGTGTGCTCCTGTGCCAAGCCCAGCACATGCCTAGAAGACGTAACATGTTAGTTGGACCCAGCTCACCCAATGTCCATATAGATCAGGTGCTTTAGTGGGGCTTTTCTGGTGCTTTTATTTAATAGCTGATTAAATCACATATAAATGAAAGCGCTAAAAAGCAGCAGTGAAAGATCTGATCTATACAGAAACTGCAGAGCCAGGTCCGACTGCCAGCTTCTTCTGGTAAAGCTTTTTTTTCCTTTTTCTTTCTTTTTAAACATCTGTAAACATGCCTACCTGGGTAGAAAAGGATCACAAATGAGTATAAGTGGCTGGAGCAGTATGCTCAGAAGGGTGTGGTGAGTTGCACAGATGGTGTAAGATGCAAAATCCGTGTAAGTGACCCATAGTGACTGAGGCTGAAGTTAACTACGTGAATGCTACTTACCTGCAAAAGAGTATTTTGATTTGGGCTTTACATGTTTTCAAAAATGGTATAAAGTCAGAAAGGCTTTAAATGTGTGTGAGTTCCCATTATATATCATCATATAGAAGAGACAGTGATAATAAAATTAAGGTTTAACTACAGCGTTGAATTGAAAACCGCTCACTTCATCTGTCCATATTCTTCCTTTGGGGATTAAATTTCTTCCTGTTCGTCTCAGACTAAAGGTCAATTATTTTTTGTTTCTGAAAATTTTAGTAAAAGCTTTCTAGCCTTCAATGCTGAAGGCGAAAGATATGTTTGGTTTTTCATTTAAAAATTGTTTAGTCATTTTTTATTCTAGTAAGTCAAATTGTTTACCTGAAAAAATATGACGTTATAAAGTTCGGATGCATTTGGTTTAAAACACGCTTGCAAACAGCACTCAAAGAGATGCGGTGGTTGCCTTTATTCTCACATGACAAAATGCCAAGCAAGATTGTGGGCTATAATGCAACTGTATAACTCTCTTCCCCAACAGAAGACACTTCTGGAAGTCTTTGGCTTCAGTCCTGAAATACTTAAATGTGTTAATCTTTACCACTGTAAGCAATTCCATTAAAATCAATGGGCAATAAAATTAAGCACATGAATAAGTGCTTGCAGGATTGAGGCCTCAAGTTCCACACAACTTTCCATTCTACTAACAAGGACTTAATACTATAGTATTGCTCTCTCCTTCATATTTTAGATATCCAATACTGGGCAGATCACACTAAATGTAAACTTTTGGTTCAGCACCAGCCTACCACTATACAATCCAAGCCCACTTCTAGCGTCTTCGAAATGCAATCCAAGCCCATCTCAAAGACACTACTGTAAATACAAATAAATAATAACGTAACATGTTGACCTATGGATTGTACCTCACATACAAACTACAGAGCTTTGACAGGATATTCTGTGAGAAAGATGGATTTAAATGGGACATTTCATAAAAGATTCACTTCCACATACAGTGGGACAGTGGCAATGTGTAGGGAGTGCACGGGGGTGCACATGCACCCCCTGAGTGCTGGTACACACCCTGACAGGCCAGATGCCCAGCTTAGGCAATGGGCAGAGGGGGCAGGCAGGAGCACCGGTGCCCCCCTGCAAGCACCAGATGGGGAGTGGGCGTGCCAGATGAAGTGCCACAGCCATTTCCTGATTAGCATGATCAGCTGCAGGGGGACCCCCCTGCAGTCGCTGACTGGTTGCTGGGGGGGGGAGGGGGCACATTCCCCCCCACCCCAACTAAGGTGGCACCAGTCACCCATGCGCTGGGAAGTTTTATCTCATACTGCTCTTTACATCACTGACAGAGACCCAAGAATCTTGCCTATTGCACTTCAGAATCTGGCTGTGCCAGTAAAGCATTTTATTGATTTTACTCTGAGTCCTGTTGTCATTTCCTTGTTTTATGTTGTTATAAAGTTAGTGAAGGGCATTCATTTGTGAAGGACAATTAACACTCAAGCAAAAAATGCTGCAGCAATCTCTGCTGTTAGCCTTCTAGAAGTAGGAACAGAATCATAAATTGAACATTAGAAGAGAGAGTGGATTCCAGTCCCGATGAAGGAGAGAAGGCAAGAGAAGCAGCATTGGGAGGAACTCAATTCTGAATTCCTAAGTGCCAAATTGTTCTCCCTTCCTCTTGGCATATTTACATAGGAAATTGCAAATCAAGGAGCACAAAAACAAACAAAAGCTTCTTATTTATGATTGCCCAAAGAAGCAAGGTGATCAAAAGGCCACATGTGCCACATAACTGGGGCCAGATAGGAGAATTAAAATGATTTCTTACTTAGGAAAATTATAAATGATTTAAAGTACAAAGGGTATCAGCTATTCCTGTGGGTCCGGTATTTGTTTACTGCTTAATTTACAGCAAAGCATTTGGAGATAGAAAGAGTGGTTCATAAAATGAATGTTTTTGTGAGGATTCAAGTTATGATTTTAATGCTGCAGTATATTCAGTCTACAGACCCTGACCCATGTGGAGTACTGTATAACAGCTCACACACTTTAACAGCCTATGCTTTAACTCTGCTAACTTAGTAACTGTGGCAGTATAGTTCTGCTTGCCTTGATTACAGTTTTAGGAGGTATTAATGCAAGCTAGATTAAGCAAACACCACACCTATAAACCCTAGACCAATGAAAGCCATAAAGGTCATTTAAGTGTTGTACATGCCTAAACACAGATGCAATGCTCCTAAATAAACAAGTTTAAATTTTATAAACCTATTTGATTTAATGAGGATTAAAACCTGTGGTGCATACAGATACCCCAGAAGGCTAAATTCAGAGGTTTTTGCTGCCACAGAGACCTTGTGTAGGCCTAAGGATCCACATGGTAAGATTTTACTGTTGTAACAGGATCATACATGGATTGTGATGCAGAAGACAAAGACATTCATATTAAAGACCACTTTTAAAAACAAAATCTCCCTGGATGACAAACTCTTTCAACTAAGTACATTATACCGTTCAAGCACACCCAGTTTAGGACTATATTATACCCTAAGAATTGTTAAAGCTCCCCGCATGAAAGAGCATTTTACATTACATGTTAATATCATCATACATTGTGGCCTTTGAGTAGAATTAAACATGCCAGGGAATAAAAAGTAAATGTATTGCAGCTGTTTAAAAACCAGTGAGAGTTTAAAACTAGGTTGGGTCTTGTTTTCTTTGGGAGTTTGGAGCTTTGAGAGGTAGACTTTGTGGGAAAGAGTACCTTCCTGGGAACTGCCAGTATTGGGAAGTGTCTGCCCTTTTCCTACATGCCTTTCTCTTTTAAATCTTCTTTCAGGAAGCTGTGGTGCTAGGCCTTGATGGCCATGCTGGACTGAATGCACGTGATTTTGGATGTGCAACAGTTTTAATCTTTTCTAGTACCTGGATGGGAGACCACCTTGCAATCCCAGGTGCAGTAGAAACAAGCCAAGGGAACAGAATACTAGAACATAGAAACAGATACTAGAACATGGACAAACCTCATTTTACCCCAGAGTTACCACTGAACTCACAGATAGGAATAAAATGAAGAAGACTAGAATCCTTCTATGTGTATAAAGCTGCTGAAGTAGAGAAAAAAACAAAATATAAAATGAGATGATACTCAGACCTCATAAAGAGCATGTTATATGAGGATTTTAAAGTGCTTTACAAAGGAAGGTATCAGCATTACCATTTTATACAGGGAAAAACTGAGGCACAGATAATGAAATTATTTGTCCAAGGGCACACTGCAAGTTTGTGAGAGGACTGGAACACAACCAAGGTCCTCTGACCTCTCTTTCTAGTGCCCTGTATATTCATGGGAGCAGCAAGCAAAATGAAATAACCCTATTGGCCATGAAAAGAGTAAGGTGAGAGATCTAGTGGTTTGCATGAAGCTTGTTGTAGCAGGGCACCTTCTCCAGTGGTTGCTGTAAACTTCTGGAGGCCAAAAAAGTGCATCTACCCTGCTTGCTCCCTGGGGACAGTCACCCCTTTGATTACCTACTACACCTTGATGTATTGTATGGTTATAAAAGGGAGGCTGCCCCAGGGCTTCCCAGACCTGATCTCCTTCTAATGACCACAAGATGTCTCTGGTCCTTGCCTTAAGAGCTAATTGAGTGGCTCCACTCTGGGCCAGTTGAGATCTCTGGGCTCTCTAGCCCTGGTAGTCTCCAGCACTGGTCCTCCCTTGGCTGCTCCGGGCCAGTTGAGACCTCCAGGTCCCTTGACCCTGCATGCCCCTCCTGGGCTACAAGTTACTGACTTTGTCTCATGACACCTTTGGGTTATAAGTCTCTGGCCTTCTATGCTCTCTCAACCCTTTGGCTGGGCCCTACTCTTCAGCCCCCACCTTCATCTCAGATGGTGCTCGGCCATTTTCATTCTGGGCTGCAGTTTCTCTGATCCCCTTCCTCTCTGCATCCCAGGCCCTGGGCCACCTCAGGCCAGCTGAGATCTCCAGGCCCATCTCCATCTCTGGCTGTAGCCTTTTCTCACCTTTGTGTCCTGGGCCAGTGAGACTCCGTGGGTCATTCACTCATCTGCCAGCCCTCTCTTGCCCAAGGGTCTACTCTCTCCAAGTGCCTTCTCTTGCCAAGGTGTAACCCACAAGGCAGTGAAAAGTGGGGTTTTTGGGTGCCTCATACACACCCTTCCTTGGGGTTTGTCTCCAGTGGTACTTTATAGGGACAGCCCTGCCACAAGCAGCTCCACTGCTGTGACTGCAAAACCTACTAAGGTGCAGTTTTCTGTCTTGCCCAGGTCATTCTTGTGCCTCCTGGGTATGGACTCCTTGGCATTTCTCTTGTGCTGATGTCATACCTCCTTTCTGGGCTCCCAGGCCTGGTGGTCTCATTCCCAGCCCCTGGTTTCTCTGGGCTCATACTTACCCCTCCAAGCTATGGGCCTCTTGAACTCTCTCTCTGCCCCCATGGGGCTACAAACTTCTGGACCCCCAGTCCCAGTTCACACTCGACAATTGACAATCTGGGCTGCCCTGTTACAGCAAACCTCAGATATAGCCCCTCCTGGTCCTTTAACCCCTCCTGGGTGCTGGCCTGACTTCAGGTCAGTTGAGACCTTGGGCTCCTCTTGGCCTGACTTGCCACCCTTGGCTGTCTTTGGTGGTGGTCCCTCCTGCCCCTGCAGCCCTTTGCCTTAAACTCCCTGTCACTTGCCTTCATGTACAATCTCTCTCTACCTAGGTACTACTTTCCTGTTCCCCAGGCCAATAGAGTTGCTTACCACAGCATCTCAAGAACCTGTCCACTGTCCTGCTGTCTGGAGCTCCTCCCTTTGTGACTCTCAAGGCCAGACTGCCGGAGGATGTGTTCTCCATGCTGGCAGTCAGGAGCTAGAGCCATCTTGCTGAAGAGATGTTCCCTTAGCAGCCTGCATGGCCTACCACTGTCTTAATTCAGGGGTTTGGGATTATAATCTGTCTAAATCCAGCTCCGTCCCAGCTCATATGGTCCCTGTTTGCCTCCTGCCCCACTTCTATCCTGCCTCAGCTGTAGCCTGTCTGCCTGATGATGTTCCTTCTCAGCAACCTCCAAGATCTCACATCTTGCTTCAGTCAGGGTCTGGGCTTATCTCTTGGCTAAGACCACCCCTGTCCCTGTCAGGTGGAGCCCTCCTCTTTAGCTCCCTCACCCCTTTCAGGCTGCTTTTGCAAGCTTCTGGTCCTCTAAAAGGGGCAGGCATGCTAAGCACAGTACCACACTTCTGTTCTGCATTAAGTTAACTTTGATCCCATTGAATGTCTTTTGTGACATACTGACCAGACAGAGAAGAAAAAAAATGAATTTTTACTTTAGGAGATTCTACATTGTCCTTTTAAAACTGTCTGACCCAGGGACACAGGACCAGACAAGGGGGAAGCAGTGCTCAGAGGCAAACCCCAGAACACAGAAAAAAGAAAAGAAAACAACAACCTACCTGTTGTAGGGGCCGGGAGAAGTGAGGAAATGCGTGATTTGCCAGCCGCGCCCATATCCAGCTGGGACCAGGTGATGTCACAAGGAGACGCCACCAGGCAGAGATAAAAAGCGGGCCCGAAGGCACAGGAGGGACACCGAGGGCCGGAGGACTGGTGGGGAACCACTGGGCAGAGAGCGACTAGCCGCTGCAGCTGGCAGTGGCAGCAGCAGCAGCAGAGGCAGCAGGAGCTGCAAAGGATCCCCGAGCTGGGGAAGACTGGCAGGGATTGAAGACGCCGACAGGGAAGCTGGCAGCGGCTGTGGCAGGAGCTGCGGGGAAACCCCGTGCCAGGGAAGACCAGTGAGGATTGAAGACGCTGGCAGGGAAGCCAGCAGCGGCTGCAGCAGGAGCTGTGGGGAAACCCTGTGCTAGGGAAAACTGGTGGAGATTGAAGATGCCAGTGGGGAAGCCAGCAGCGACCACTGAGAGAGCCGGCATGGGAGCTCTGATCAGAAGCAATGGGGGCTGCAGCTCCCAGGCAGAGGCGGAGCCCGAAGGGGAAGAGAGAGACCCCAGCTGGGGTGAAAACATGGGTCCTGGCCCAGAGGGTGCATTAGCTTAGGGGCAGTGGGGGTTAAGGGTGTACGGGGCTCTCACCATGGATGCTCCATTTCCTTTGGCGTTCCCCCCCACCCCTTTGTTCTTTTCTGTTGCACCTCTTGGTTAGTCATGCAATGGATTTTGTTCACTTTGTTTCACGCTGGGGCATTTAGGGCAAGGGGTTTATGGTCAGGGCATTGATAATGTTCCCCTTTTTAGGTCTTGTCTGTGTCAGTCCCCTGGCCAGGGTAGATTAGCAGAGTCCCTAGCACCAGGCGAGGGTGGCTGGGACCCTCTCAGAAGGGTAGAGTGGAACCACGTAAGAATGCAATGAGGACCACTGCCAGCAGACACAGAAGACTCAGGGCATCAGAAAAGACAAGCCCAAAAGCTGGGAGTCACCAGACCCTCCTACTGGGGTTCAAGCCAGGGCCCCAGGCAGTCATTGTTGAGAGGCAACACAGAGACCAGGTAAGATACCAGTAGGGGATAGCCGCAAGGAAAAAGACTCAGAGGCCCATCTCAAAGGGTGGCACATGGATGGGGTATAGGGGAGGTTGGAGACCCGTGAACGTCTGCCGAGATGCGCAACAGCCCTGGAGGCACTCTTAAAGGGGACCCCCTCCACTGAAGAAACATTCGAAGTCATGGCAGGTGAGTTTGGGGGTCACCCTGAAGATAGTCGAGGTGTCCTCTGGGATCTGCACAAAGGTCCCTGGTGAGTAAGATCAGTGGCTTGGGCGAAGGCAGCATGAGAGCGTAACATTGAGAGGAGATGGGCACACTGTCAAACTTGGAATTCAACAACAGTGACAAGAATAAGAGTCAAGAACTCCATATACAGCTCCCTTCCCTCCCTCCCATCCTGAAAACAGCACCGGGGGTAGAACTGGGCTGGTCCAGCCCAGCCCTACTCCCAGGCAGGTACAAACAGAAGTTAATGATGTAGCACCTTGGTTTGAACCCTCATTAATTGAGGGTTAATTTGCCACACAATCAGTCACTTTTAAAGAGCTCTGCCGCTAGGCACTTCTGTCAGGGCATGGCTTTAGAGTGCTTTCAAGGGGCCAATCATGTGACAAACAACTTTTGTCTGTGCCCTGTGACACAATATGGAGCATTAGCATGACCATAAGTTGGACCTGGTTTAAATCATAGGCCCAGCTTACTAATATTGTGGCCCAATTGTGGTGGGGGCTACCATTTTCACACCCAGATTGTGGTGTCCCCCCATACCTCCTGATTGGCTGAGGGGGCAGGTTTAGGGCCAGGTTTAATTGCAGCAGCAGAGGCCTTGGGAGCAAGGCCTCTGAGTACCGGTGAAAAGCTATACACCCCACCTCACTGGAAAGGGCAGCTCAGCACTGATCTTGGCCCTGACACTGGGTAGGGGAGGGGTTATTTGCTTCTCCAGGTGGGAAAACTGGGGCCCAGGGGATTGGAGGCACCTGGGGGCTGCCTTGGCAGACAGCCTTGGCACCAGGTAGGGGAGGAGCTATTTGCTCATCTGCATGTGTGTTGTCCTCTGCCCCCAACCACTGGTGCTCCAGTTTTCCTGCCCAGAGCAGCAAACAGGGCCTACCTAGAATGAGGGCCATCTGCCAAAGCAGTCCCCAGGTGCCCTCAATGCCCCAGTTTTCCCTCCCAGAGAAGCAAACAACCCCTCTCTTACCCATCCTCAAACTCTCTCCTCCCCCTGTCCCTTTTGCACCCCCTTTGTCCCTCCCATTGGCTGCTAGGCTTTTGCTGCTGGGTGGGGAATGCTTTCCCCAGCCTGCAGCAGTCATCTTGTTGTAGTGAAATGCCATGATATGGCTACTTGCTTGGGAACTGCCCCAGCAAGCAGCCATATTGTGGCATTTGGTTGCAAATTTCATTTTTCATGAAAATCACTTAATTTTGTGATTTTCATGAAAAATGCAAAATCACAATTTAAACCACGCCCTAATCATAAAACAACTTTACAATCAAAAGGCTCTTTTTTTTTCTTGACTTAAAAGGCAAAAGAGGTAGAGGAGAAATCTTTCACAGGAAAACTTAGAACTTCATGATCACATAATGTGGCATCCTGACTTTGAGGGGAAAAGTTGCCTTAAACCTCCTCTCAAAGCTTTAGACCCTTGTCTTATTGTAACATGTTTCAGCAGTAACGTACTGAGTACTAATCCCTGCTTGCAGCAAAGTATGAAGGGCATGCAGTTCTTAATGACAAAGGGCAGGGGGAAGGGGGAAGCTAGCAACAAAATTAAAACTTTCCACGTCTGAAAAAGTAATAAGGCAAGAGAGACATCATTTGTCCTATTTATATAATCCACAGTATTCTCTCTTTTGCTTGGATTTTGGCAGTTCAGCTAAAATGCTAAAAGTTGTTTTTTACTTCAGATTGAATTACTAGCAAGCCTTTTCACAGCAAGGGAATGTATGACTGTGACATGAGGGGAAAAATTGAGGTTTTTTTCCATCCAACTCCAAATGTGGAAAAGCTATTGATAAGGAAGATCCCTAAAACCAATAACAGTGTATTATAGCCCCTTCCCTGAGGATCTCAAACCACTTTTTATAAATAAATTTAGACTTATATCATTCTCCTGAAGATTATGTTGCAACACTTGAAACTACACTTTTTCTAAATATTTTTTCTGTCACAAAACCAACTGTGTCTTGTGAAACAATTTGAGAACAAGGTCTATGTTAATTACAATGTTCAAGACATGGCTCATCTCAGGGTCAGTTGGGACTATGAGATGATCAGTCTGCAACCACACTAATGGCACCATATATAGAATACAGGTAGTAAAAACTTATTCCCTGCCAGTGGTTTAGCACTATTGATGACTCAGACAATATTACCATAAGCGTTGCTGTTAAAAAGAGTGCAACCGCCAGGCTTCAGCTAGTTGCTTTCTGGTGGCTCTAGTCTCTTGGCGGATGTCCTGCCACTTCCGGGCTGGTTTGTTGTCGGGGTAGTTCTTTCCTCCCGCGTCGCCAACCCCGTTCTCGTCTGCCACGTCTTGGTGTTCCTCGGTGGGCGGGGTTAGTTAGCGGGTCCCTCGGTGGCCTGGGTTAGGCCCGACGGTTGCTCACAGGGCTTCGCCACCCCTACACCCCAGCCTCACACCGCCTTCAGTGGGCCACCTTGTTGTTATCTTGCAGCCTTCCTTGCAGATCACGCCCACCACTTTGCATCCTGAAGCCTATGGCAGGGGGCTTTGCCCGCTCCTGCGGTGCTTCATTCCTCACTCCCGTCCCGCTGGGAACCTTCTCCACTATTGCCCCTACGGGGGGCTTCCCTATGACCCGAGCACAAGAGTGCCTTTACCAAACTCAGCCCCCAGCTCGGGGTAGTCCAACAATAGCAAAAAAACCCAGTGCACCTCCACCAACCTGCCACCTATTCCCCATCCCTGTATCCTTAAAGGGGATGGAGACCTCTATGCTATGTTAGTTGCCCCCACGGCTCGTTCCGATCCTTTGCTTGACCTTCTTGGTCCCGGCGGCAACCCCACCCCAATTACAACCACCATCTGGACTGTCCTGGGTCTTCCCCTCTCGGCGTGTCACCTTCCGCGCCCCACTGTCCCAGCACACTCACCTGGGTCCTGCTGTGCTGTAGGGGCTTCCTCCAATCCCCTTTCCCTCAGCCAGCCATTCACTCCTCTGGTGTCTGGCAGGGGTCTTTGACAGGGTGCTCCTCTCCCTGGCCAACTTTGCCACCAGGTTGTTGGTCTCTTTGGGGTCCATCCATAGAGTTCTCTCTGCTACTGGGATCAGCTTCAACCTTGCTGCCTGGCCATCCGCCCCCTCCACAGCAGCAGCCGCCATTTTTATTTTCGCCAGCCGGCATCTGACGCTGATGTCACTGGTCAGCCGCAGCTGTACATAGAGGTGGCTAATGAGCCACGCGGGTTCCTCTCTCCGCTCCACATGGGCTCCGTTCCGAGCTGCAGGTGAGTACCCTGCATTACTTTGCTTCCCGGGACAGAGAGGATGGTCTCTTTGTCCATATAGAACAGGAAAGGAATAACAGTCTTAAGCTGAAAGGAGGAAAATTTAGGATGGATATTTGAAAGAATTTTTTTAAAAGTATGAGGGTGGGTAAACACTAAAAGAGCTACCTTGTGAGGTTTTGGAATCTTTCTCCTGGGAAGCATCTAGAACAAGCTAGATCCATGGTATTCAACCTTTTTTCCCCAAAGGGCTGGATGGGCAGTGGCCAGTCCATCTGTAGGCTGGATCCAGCTGGTGGTCTCAATCCAGTGCAGTAACAGTCAGCCCCCTCTGATGCACAGAAGGTGGTAAGGATTGGTAAGGATTGGGGGGGTAGACCAGGCCTTACCCAGCCCTGCTAGGATTGGCCCCTTGAAAGTGCTCTACAGCTGTGCCCTGACAGAAGTGCTTAGTTGCAGAATATTTTTAAAAAGTGACCAATCGCATGGCATGAACAAGGGTTCAGGTGAAGCTGGTCCAAAGCAGAGCTCTTTCATTAACTTCTGTCTGATTGGTGCTGGCTTGATGAAGCCCACTCCTGCCCCCATTGTTGAAGCAGGGTGTTCCAATCCACCCATCCCTGCTCCAGTACAGGATGGCCAAACCCATGGCCCAGAGCTCTCTCCCCCTCCTTCCCACCTCCCATCCTGCAAACAGCTGGCTGGAGGGGGTGGGGAAACAGGTCGCAGAGCTAGAGGCAAGAGAGGCTGCAGACACACAGCTTCTCCTGGATCAGCTTCAAAGTGGAGCTCAATCCACCTCCCCCAGCCCAATAGTAAATTTCTTTTGGGTCAGGGGGTTCACTAAGTCATGGCACTTTCAGCAAAGTGCCATGAGTTACAGTGGGGAGCTGCATGTCTGTCAGCGCCCTTATTTACATGTGTTTAAGCATAACTTGGTTTAAATGCCAAAAAAAAGGTTTTCTAAATATTAATACCCAACTAGTACAAAACATATTTCTAAGTGTAAAAGGTCAAGTTCTCCAGTCCTCACTAACAAGCTAATGAGGTTTTTGCTCAGTTAAGAATTACAGTATTAAGTAAAAAGCTATTTATTAAAATTTAATACATATAATTTTCAAAACTAAATGTTAAAACAGCTTAAAAAGATACTGTCTAGGTAATCCAATCTGCAGGTATTCACAATGCTGACTCCATGTACTGATCAGTTTCATAGCCGAATATGCAGCAACCTTTCCAGATGAGAAAGCTGCTGAAAGAGGTTGAATCAGAATGCTTTATCAGAGGTACAGGTTTTTTCCTGCTTCAACAATAGTGAAAGATACTTTGAAGTGTTAAGCGTTGAAACGTTTTGTAGATTGTATTGTGGGTATCCATCTGTGATCCCTTTTCCTAGAAATAAAGTTCTAGTCAGAACCAGTTGTACCACTTAATAAAAAATATTTGCTCAAACTGAAATATTAATATATTCAGAAATGTCTAGGCCCTATTCTTTATTTCACTCTGGTGTGAACGAGGAGTAAATAAACTGAAGTCAATGGAAATGAAGTTTAAAATTGGTGCAGCTGTGGTTCTTGTTGTATGGTACATATTGTTGCACGTGTCAGCAACAAAAATCTATCGAAGACAAAAATACCCAATTACCTGTGGGTGCACACTTCTCAAGACAACCACTTTCTCTCCAATCTCTCAGTCCTAATCCTTGAAGGGAATTTACAAAACACTTTTTGTAGACAAGCCTATGAACTTCACTTCAATCTACTGGATACAAAAAAAACATGGACTAAACATAGACATTGGATTTATGGTACATTATATCCTGCTTAACATCTGCTATCTCTACATTTTACCAGCTACATTCTATCATCACCAGGTCTACATTCCCCCTTCCCTCCACTCCCCCTCCCCCAGACCCAAACTACCTGTCTCACACCTATTGTCTCCCATCACCTCTGATCCTCACTGCTCTGCATTTGCATTTTCACAGACCTGCATTTTGCATATTGGTTTCCATTCTATCTGGGAGAACACAAAACAACAGCAGACTCTCCCTATGCCTGAAGAAGGGTGCTTGTTGCGGAAAGCTTGCAAAGAACAATTTTTCCAACTATTTAGTTGATTTAATAAAAGATATCAAATTTACCCAAATAACTTTGTCAACCTTACATTTTGAATTTTCCAGACATTTGTTTTTTCATCCAATTGTTTTGTGCAGCATGGATCTCTCTCTATAAAACGCATTCAGCACTTAAAAATTAAAAAAAGGTGAGAGACATGTCTGACAACCAACAGTTTGTTACAACAGTATTGTATTTTTAGTACTTTTCCCAGCTTACATACTTGGATTTACAATTTTATTTATGTTTTTTAAAACTGTTTGGGTAGAACTGGGACATAGTTTAGGACACATTCTTAAGAAAGTGTGTGGATGTCTGCAGTGGAATATAACAAAATTATGAAATACTGTAGGCACTAAACTCCAGTACTTTCTAAACTCCTTATGATAACTAAAAATAAAGTATGTCAAGCTATACATTTGCTGATGCTCTGGCCCTAATGACCATGGTTTCTCATCTATGTTAGAGCAAATGTCTTTTTCCCCTCATTTCTGCCTCTTGTTTGAGAATATAAAAGGTAGGCTATTAAATTATTTCCATGCAGTCACTGTATATTCAGACAACAAAATGTTCAGTCTAGCTTATTCTCTAAATATGCCATAACAGTGCAGGGGCTCTTCTGAGCATGTGACTGGATAGATGACCCTCAATGGTCATGGAAAGGAAAAGTTATTCTTGTTGATTTTCTGGTTTTCATTGAAGTTCAAACTCTATGGATCAAGGGGAAAAGCATTTCCCTTGTCCACTGGGTTATCTAACATGAGCCAAGGTATTGCCGGGTCTGTCCAATGGAAAAGCAGAAAAGCACCACACTGCAGAAACTAATCTGACTTCTTATTACTTTCAAGTAACTTTTTAAAGAAACCAGTAATACACAGTAATAGACATGGACCCACATCATAAAACTTCACAGGCACAGAGAGCCAAATACTGAAGTATATAACTCAGTGTTTAGTCTGTCCTCACTCAGACAGAGCTCCTACAGTCACTTTCAAGAAAAAATATCTGAAAAGGATATCCCCTTTGGTATAAGGTTCAAATGATCAGAAATATACAGGTCTGGAAGCAAGTTATTCCACACAAACAGCTGAAGCTAGAGGCCTTTGGTTTACTCCCATACCATTTCTTTAACCCTTACCTCCTGGCAGAATTATTCTTTCATGAGCCTAATCATGAAAGGCATGATGCCCCTTCAACTTCTGCCTGAGTCAGAGAAAAATGATGGTTTTGAACAAAGGTGTAACTGGGTAGTTTTGTGCCCTAGGTAGCAATGGTGCATGGGACAGTAGTCATAGCCAGGTTGCCTGTGGGCTGCCAGTAGACACCTGCACCCTCCCCCTACCCACCCCAAGTTAGCACCCAGGTTAATGCTCCAGTTGCCTCCCCTTAGTTACACTACTGGTTCTCAGCACTTTGTAATAAAAGGCCTGGTCTGAGGAGTTCTTTCATCTCTGGCAGGTTCTTAGCAACTAAAACACCCTATTTGGTGCATTTGCATACTCTTGCTATTCAACAGCACCTTACTGGAGTATGCAGCTATTGTGTAATGAAGAGTACAAATAAATTTGAGAGCTGCATATAAGTAAAACTAACACTAACATCTCAGGCTTTATAATCAAAAGAAACCAATTACCTGTCACTAAGAAACCGTGACTTTTTATATGTAAATCATTCAAAGAACAAAGGAAGGGCTATTATTACTACAGATATTTCCAGCTTAGTCGTTACCATGGAATTTGACAAACTGTACTGGATATATCAGAGGCAATCCAGTTACTTCTCCAAAACTAAGAGCAATGGCAGATGGAGCAAAACTCAAAGAGAACTGGAGACCGCTCTTTCCCTTCTCTTCCTTCCCCCGCAAGCTGAATTAAATCTCTCTGTTTTTGTACAAATAATACTGTTTTCTTTTCAGGAGACTTGTTTTTCATTAAATGCCTTTTTAGCGTCAAACACACAAGGAAAATGCCTTTTTTTCTTTTTTCGGTGTCTCATTGTGGATTATGAGTCATTGTGGCTCTGTAAAAGAGACCTTCACATGAGCAACAAAACAAAGATGAAGCCAGCACTGAAATCTCTCCATATATCATGGAAAATAAGATGAGGGGCCTCATATCTGAGAGTATTTTGCCATGTATACTCCAACCTTTTACACAGAATACAAATGTCCTATGACAAAGAGGTTTAAAAAGATCAGGTAATATGGAAGTCAAAAAAAAGGACATCCCATTGAAAACAAGAGTACATCCTTATTTCAAAAGAAGCTCCACAAAGACCAGCTAACCAGGCAAAATCAAGTAAAGGGGAAAATTATACCATTTATAAAGCTGAGACTGGTTGAGTGGCTAACAGTGAAACTAAAAAAGGCACAGAAATGTAGCAAATTAACTCTATCCTCCTCCAAATTAATGCAAATTGTTAGCCCTATATCTGATGCTTCACTTGGATATGAAAGGGAAGGATGTAAGATGAAGTGTAAGAGGAAGTAGAGGCCTTAAGAGCTAGAGAAAATATTTCATAACAAATAACTAATTCTATTTAGCTAGTTTCACTATTCATAGAGTATCCATAACTGGACTGAGATTTCTATGAATTTATTCACAAGTCAAGTATCCAGGTTGTAGCCATATTAGTGTAGAGGGAAAAGGAATCAGAACTCACAGTAGAGATGATATCTTTTATTAGACAGCTAGATTTTTGCAAAAAGTTGCAAGCTTTTGGGCACAAGCACCCTTCTTCAGACAGAAGAGAAAAGATTATAAAGTATTATTAACATTCCTACATGGCACCCTATCCCCAGAAGGACTTTCTGCTGAGTTAAATGCCCTACCCCACAAACACTAATTAAATAGGCATAACACTGGCAATGGCCACCATACTATCCTGACAGATAGGCATGAATATAATGATCCAAATAGCCATGTGTACTAAATGCAAGTGAAAGGGCCAGGGGTATCCAAAAGACTATTGTGTACTAGTGGCTATGGGGACACACCACATGGGCAAAACCATCTCTGAAATGAAGTGAAGTACTGCAGCACTGGACTTTTGTTAATTTACTGAGATAAGCCAAATTAAATGACCAAGATACTGCTTAACAATTTCAAGGGAGGAAGAACTACTATCAGCACAACATTTTTAATCTCAGAGATCTTTTCCTTGGTTATCATCTCTCCCTATGCAGAGATTCAGAGCTTTTGCACTTTACCACAGACTTAGAGGCCTCTGCACTAAGGTGATTTACTTATTGTGAGAAGGAGAGAAGGCCATGTTTGTGAACAATTGAAAACACCATACAGCATTCATCATGCCTCTCACAGATTCAGGCTTGCAGACTTTCTTCTTTGCATGTACCTGGCTGCTCAGCTCAGTGAGGTAATGAGTTTTCTCCCTAGATTAGTCCCATTCTCACAATCCATAAGAACAGTCTTGGCACCAAGGTTGTTTAACATGTACCTATGCAATCCAGATGCTTGTGTTTTATGGCCTTTGATAAAAAGAGACATGGGGCCCATTAACCTCAGGGAGTTGTGCTAGTGTATAATCAGGACAGAACTGGTCTAGTTTTCTGCAGGTAATTCAGATGCTTGTGGCAGTTTTCTGTTGGCTTTTGGGGGCAACCCCCACCACCAAACCCCACACCTTTCCAGAAGTACTTGCAGAATATCTGTTGTGGCATTTATCCCCAAGATGTCCTTCATTGCTTGTTGAAATAAAAGGTTTTTTCCTTTTTTTTGGGGGGGGGGG
>NW_017729005.1:10694585-10697473 GCF_001723915.1 Gavialis gangeticus
AGGAGGACAAGCAGAGGGGCACAGGAAGGAAAATCAATAGAAGCAGTTAACATCAGCCACATGTATCTACATAACTAATTTTTTTTTGCTACATTATTGAAAACCTGGTGGATTAGAAAGCCTGCTGCATGAATTACTTTTTTGTAGTTCTTTGCCAGAGGCTCATTTTAACTAATCATCATTCAATCTCATCCTTATTGGCTGTGCTAATTTTCAAGGGATAACATCACCTACCATCGCTCAGGGTCCTTTTTTATTTTATTTTGTTTTTAAACAAGATTATATGGTTACATAATGCAGAAACACTTCCAACTCATTACTATTATTAAAAAGCAATTCAAACCTCAAGTTTGACATACCCAGAGTTGGTGCTTTGGGGAGAGTATGGTGAGGTGAATATAATACAATAAAATCCCTTTGGGTTTAGCAGTACAACTCCAAAGCCATGAGAAATTTCCTACTGTAAATTGATACCTGCTTCCCTCCAACACCTTTCCCTTTACATAATGGAAACAGGCAAGACTGCCAGTGGATTCAGGATCACAACAGTAAGCAGAGCTTGCCAAATAAACCACAGCAGAAAAGGAGCCCCTGAAGGCTTCTAGGGATAACAAACTGTGCAGTTCCTTGAGAATTTTGTTTAACCCACTAAATGTTTTTAAGTTATTGCCTTGATGTGTACTGGGGTTTAAAGATTCAAGAAAAGTAACAAAACCATTATCTCAGAGAAAAGGTATATATTATCCTGCATGGGGTGTCTTGAAATGTCCTTCCTTGGCGTAGAACAGTCCATCTTCTTCCAGATCTTGTTCCCTCAAGTGGATCTTACTTGTGATGTGCACGTACCTTATGTTCACAGCTTGTGTTTGTGAGATACATGTATCAGAAGTAGGACACACATAGACAAAGACTCAAAGAGGAAGGCCTCATGCTAGCATTTTTACACTGATCTCTGTGTTTACAGAGTGACCTTAAGCAAAAACGTAACTCTATTTTCATATTAAACATTGTCAGTTATACTGTTCTCCCTCCTATCACTCACACATGAAGCTGCTTGACAGGTTAGTGCGAAACTGTTAGCATCATTCATTCCTCTTATAAGCAAGAAAGCTGTGGCATGTGTACAGATCTAATTTACAGACTAAAGGAGATTTAGAAATGATACACTTGGTGAGTGGATGAAGAGCTGGAAAGAGAGGAGCAGTGCTAGACAGGAGTGTTCTATTTAAAAATCTTTTTCAAGAGAAAAATAGTTTCCACAAAAATAATTAAAAACATTTTTTCATCATCTATCAGTCAGATTGACCCAAATCATAACACTTCAGACTTCTGAACTAATCAAAGTGCTTAGTTTTGGTTCATTTTTCTGATAATCTCTACCCAGCTGAACTGCCATTGTATATCATGGGAGCTGTAGAATGGGTGTCTAATGCCTCCATTCTTTTCTATGCATCAAATGCACACCTTGGCTATATTTCTCCATGGTGCAGCAGGGTTTCTTTTCTGGTTAAACCAATGCAACGCATCAAAGGCATTTGGATTGCAGTGCATGTTGGGAAATGGGAAATGTAGCTTGCTTGGTGAGCCTGGCCCATGAAGGAAAATGTGAGCATAAGAAACTCCAATTCACATAAGCTGCTGAGGCAACTGGGAAGGCATAGACTAATACTGAACTGAACTGAAATAAAATGTTTAATCAACAAACTAAAGTAAAATATTTTGACCAGGAATGCAGAAATAAAGTGTTCCAAATCCATTTTTAAAATACTTCATGGAAGTAAAGAAAAGGTTTTCATCCCAATTTGGTACAAAAGCAAAATTTTGACCTATCAATTTCCCATGAAAAAAAGCATTCCAGTTTTCTCCTAGGTATAAAGCACAGTTTACCTCTTTGAGAGAAAAAGAGAGAAAGAGAGAGAAAGAGAGAATGCTTTGGTACCAGACTTTGGGTATAGGCAGGGAAGTACCACTAGCAAATTGTCATTCTCCATGGAAGTCAGTCACCTCAACTTATTTATGCATATCATAGCAACAGCAAATCATTTTAGATCCTGCTATGCCTATAAAAATAAGCTCTTTTCTTTCTACAGGTGCATGGCACACAGTAACATTTTGTTTAAAGCTGTGGTACTTGCAGCATCTAAAGCAGTGATTAGCTCAAAAAGTAAGGAAAGAAGGAAAAAAAAATAGAAATTCCTAACCTAGAAGCTTTGGAACACTACAGCTGTACAGTAGTTGCAACTTAATCAACCTCATCAATAGAAAGTTGAACCCTCACTCCCATGAAAAAAGTCCTTTTTAACTTCTCTGAAGTTAAAAGCAAACTAGTTTTTGCAGTGACAAAACCCTAAAATTTCAGGAAAACCAACTAGCTCTCATATCTCTACTACATAGAGGCCAGTCATGGAAAGAGCCAAGCAGTATCTCCCTAACTCCATTTATGAAAACCTGTCTAAAAGGCTGAGTTTTGCAATAATTCCTAATGGAGGTAAGGTGTGGGGTTAGTTGGAATAATAAAGGAAATGAGTCCTATTGAAAAAGTCTCCCCATAAAAAAAAATCCTAATCCCACAAGTTACATATTGGGAACTCAAAACCACTAGTTCCTTATAGATTTAACTGTTATGGCTGGCTATGGAAAGATTTGGTGTTTAAGACTGTTGCATCCTGTTAGGGTAGCTTGTAACATTTAGCTTTAGTTGCACCTGCTTGAGTGGTGAATTATAGTATTATTTGAACTTTTCTTCTGCATTTTGTATCTGCACTGTTAGCTATAGCCTTGGGCTCACTTTCATATTATGTTTTTCTTTTTTTATGGAGCTTATGTTCTAGCATTATTAACATAGGCATGTGGGCCTTGTTACTAGCTCAGATTAACTGAGCTTGGCA
>NW_017729005.1:10702473-10703692 GCF_001723915.1 Gavialis gangeticus
TCTGCATTTTGTATCTGCACTGTTAGCTATAGCCTTGGGCTCACTTTCATATTATGTTTTTCTTTTTTTATGGAGCTTATGTTCTAGCATTATTAACATAGGCATGTGGGCCTTGTTACTAGCTCAGATTAACTGAGCTTGGCACTAACTGACTAAATCAGATGGATAAAGCGATTGGATATATGTTAATGAAAGGTAATCCGAGGGGACCAATTGGACAGTGCCCAACTGCAGAGCCTTTGGGATTTCCAGTTTTGATGGACAGACCAAATTAGGAGTCTAGGGCACGTCCAAATTAAGACACCAGTAAAATACCAAGTTAAGATGTGTGCATGTGATGGGCTTGTTGGAACAAAGGAATATGCTGGGAGAGTAAGAAAACAAGCAACATGATGATCACAGGGAAACCAATCAATGGTACCCAGAAATAAAGGGTCATCAGAGGACTGAAGTTAAAGAAAAAGTATAAAGGGGAGCAACAAGGAAGGTAGGGGTGTGTGTGTGTGTGAGAGAGAGATCATTTATCTAGCAACATCTGAATTGGGGCCACCAAAAAAGCCTCAAAAGACTATCCACAGATGACCACGCTCTGCTTTTAGTAATCAACTAGCCAATTGCACATCAAGAATGACAGGGTGGGGAAAGGGGAGAAGCTGGCAGAGATGAAGCCCCGTGCCCCCCCATCCAGGCCCACTCCCCCCTTTCCTCCTGCTGCTTCGTGTCTGGGCCCGCTCCCCACTCTCCCTCTCCTCGCCATGGCAGGGGGAGGGGAGCAGCAGGCCTGCCATGGTGGTGAGGAGGGAGCAGTGGGCTCAAGTCTGATGCGGGGAAGTGGGGGGAAGCCCACTTCTCTCCTTCCCCCATGTCGGGCTGAGCCCACTCCTCCCTTGCAACAACTGTGGTGGGACCACTCCTCCCACCCTGCATTGGGCCCACTCCTCCCCCCATCGCTGCCATGTCAGCTGGCGTCAGCCTTTCAGGTGGTGGTGACAGAAGAAGGGAGGGGTGGGCCGAGGCCAGCGCTGGTGGCCTGTCCCCCCATGGTGTCCTGACGCTGTTCCCCCCGTACTGCTTCTGCCATCTCCAAGGAGCAAGGAGCTCCAGTAGCCTCACCCCTCGCCCCCTCTGCTCCATTGCTGCCACCTACAGGGAGCAGGGCAGGAGGGCACTGGCCTCGCCCCCCCGCCACTGGTCTCACCCCTTCCACTCCATTGCCACC
>NW_017729005.1:10703849-10708872 GCF_001723915.1 Gavialis gangeticus
AGATTTTAGTTAAGTTAAATGCGTGTGTTGCATATTCTGTGTTCACTCTGTTTATTATGCTTTAGCAATCCTGTAGTGCCATAAGTGTGTAACAATCCCCATCTATTTAGACCTTTAAAGGACTGTGCCACAGAGTTAGACCCAACACTTAACTGGTGGCAAAGTAGAATGCAGAGTAGTGATGTGCTTTCTTATCAATATGGAAAAAAAGAAGAATATATCTGAAAAGATTCAGCTAGTCTCCAGTTGGATGCTGATAGCAAAGGAAAAAACATTTCTAGACACTGTATCGACATGGAAAATCCAAAGCAGAGATTAGTCTAGCAAGACTCCAAGGTTGCTTTCTAAAAAGAGTGTGCTGAGTTGAACCAGCTCTTATTCATTTATGTCCTGCCTTTGCTCAGATGCTAGAATAAACATATTCTAAATCTGAGAAACTGAGACTTAGCTGTCTTTCATCTGCAATACATCCTCAGTTATTCAACCTGCTTTAAGCAGCATCTACTGGGAAGCTGTTCAGCTAAGTGAAACTTCGATATATGAGAAATTACACATGGCTAATGCATGATGCATAATGTAAAGTCAGAACAAAGTGAACAATACATATATTATGTACAGTAAAACTTAACAGAAAACAGTTATTTAGTATCCATAGCTACAAGTTATGCAAACAGGAACTTTATTTTACTACTTGAGTAGTAAAATCCAGCTTGTTATTTGACCTACCCTATAATGGCCTCTTCTGCCTAAGTGAACAAGAGAAAAGGAGGAGGTTCACCTTCTGTTCACTGCTCAGGTTAGCATTTGGTGAGATGGTATTAGGCATGAATAGTCACACAGTAAGCAATATCTTTGTAATGAAGAAAGCTAAAAAACAATTAAACAAAGAATAGTTAAATACAAGTGCTTAGAGGGGTTTTTTTTAGGGGAAAACAACAAAAACTTCAAAAAGGTTATTCAAACAGTCCATCACCCATAATCATCGCCATTTAATACAAATAGAGCGAGCAGCTTCCTAGCTCCTTCTTTGTTCTTGCTGAAAACTTAACAGAATCCACAGAAAAAATAAAACCAACATTTTTGAAAGTGCCACTGGACTTTGAGCACATCCATTTATTGATTGACCAACTTAGGATGTGATTATCAAAAGTACCTTTGGCTCCCAGTCAGGAGATATTCAGAGGTTGTGTAATCTAGATCTGATTTCTGAACAAAGTACAAAAGTCACTAAAAGTTAATCTGTGAAAAGATTTTGCCTGAAATAGAAACAAGCTTCAGGATCCCCTAGCACATGGGGCAAAGGACCAAATGCTTAACTTAAATGTAAAATTAAGAAATTTATTGGATACACAAAACTATTAGCTTAATACAGACAATGGTTGTATGGCTCATTACCGTTTACAAGCTCCCTCTGCCAATTTCTCTGTACTCCATAAGTAATAGTGACCATTCACAAAAGGGGAATGTTTTACATCTTATGTTTTACATCATTAGGTTAATCAATTACACTGTCTTTCACCTGGTATGCAGCTAGTTCTGATAAGTTTTTATTCTACAGGTTTACTGCCCTTTTCCCCTTTTGTAATTATTTTCATTTACATAATGGGATTAAACAAAAGTAATTGTTTTACCCAAGGCAGGATGTTGACAATTATCTCTTTTACTGAGCTAACTGTATATTTGGGAGAGATGCTAGACACCATTTTGGACACATAGGGATATCTAGATGAGCACACACGAGTGTTTCGCTGGGGACAAATAGCAGTCACGCATAGTTATGCGTGCTATTTGTCCCAAGGGAATGTCCATGTGCTCTGGCATGCACCAAGTTGCCCTGGGTGGGATAGGGCAGGCTCGGGCCAGTACTTGGGATGGCCCCAACAGCCTTAAGCTCTTGAGACTCCAGCAGCACGGAGCCCAACCAGCAGCCACACTGTGCCTCCAGTTTCAGGCAGTGCACACTGCTGCCACATGGGCCACCCCACATTCTTCCAGCATGGGTTTTTTGATACTGGGATCTCCCAGTGTCAAACCCTGCCCCCCCACCAGGCTGCAAATTAGCAGTGCAAGGAATGCCCTGCATGTACAACATGTGTGGTCTGCAGGACTGCATACTGCACGTGTGTGCCTGTCTGGACGCATCCAAAGGGTGTGTCCAGATGAGCATGCATGTGGGCGTTGCAGTGCCTCAAAAGCTTTTGAGGCATCACAGAAGGTCCACAGTGCATGTAAACAGGTTTTCTGTGCTCCATATTTGCTGTGTGGAGGCAAAATTAGATACTGTACCAGGAACTCCCAAAATAAAAAAAAACAAAATGGTCAAACTATAGGAGGGGCAGTACATGTGGCTACAGTGTGTGCCACCTGCTTCACCGTGGCAGGCCCAAAACCATGCTCTGGCTGCCAGCCAGGTTCTGTACACCTGGATTGCTGCCACTGGAGCACCAGGAGGCCCCCAGGACTCCAGGTAAGGCTGCTAGGAACAGCCGAGGTGTTATGTGCCACTGCTATTTGTCCCTAGGAAAACACATGTGCGTGCTTGTCTGGACATGCCTAAAGAGCTCTTTTTCTGGTATTTAGATTATATCTGCTTCTGTTTAAGGGCTAAAGTTGGGCTGTCATCTCTCCCCTCTATGTAGTTGGTTAATAAAAACTTATTACCAAAAAAATTTGCTTCTCTTAAAAGGCAGGGCCACAATCTGTCCCAGAGATCCTCATACAAACATTCAGTTTCTCCTGGGAGAGTTGCTATTCTCCCAGGTGAAACCACAACTGTACAGGAGTTCAGCCTGTTTCTTCTAGATTCAAAATGGCTGCACCAGGAGAAAAATAATATAGGAACAACCTGCTGGAGTGTGGTAGTTGCTGCACTTCAGCAGCCTCCCGCATCTCCTGTATCAGTGTCCCTGTGCTTAAAAATGGTGGCAGAGGTGCTTTAGCTAAAGCTCATCAAACAAGCTTTAGTTTAAGCAGGCCCCCCACTGCCATTTTTAAGTGTGGGGATGCTGATACATGAGACACAGCAGTGCTTTAATTAGAGTGGCTCTCAAAGCTGTTCTAATTAAAGTGCTTCCCCCCTGCTGCACCCCCAGAGCACGTATAAAAGTGCCCTATTGTTCATTCAGGTAGCAGATCTCACCCCTTCACAATCCCCACACTGTGCAGTAGCGGGAAATTCAATTGCTAAGCTAGAAAGGGAAAGAATCTTCAAATTTTGAGAGAGAAATTTGGGCTTACAAATAGCTCTGGTCTGATTTATATTTAAACATATATTTTTAAACATCGGTTCTTAATTTATATTATTGCTCTTTGACACTGTCTCATGTTTATCTGCTATTAAATAGGTATAACATGAGTGTGATCCACAGCTCCAATTGAAATTCCTATTGGCTAGGAGCCCTGCACAGGAAACACTCAGCACCTTGCAGCACCAGAGATTTAGACAGCATTGTTTCACTTCGGCTTCCTATGTGGGGCCTGCTTTACTGAAAAGGTATGCAGTACTGCATTGGGAATAACCTCTGATGTGACCACCTGTGCATCATTCTAGGGCTACAGGAAGACTGCCTGAAAAACTAAACCACTCAAAATAAAAGCAATTGGAAGCAGTTAAAAAAGCAAACGTGTATTTTATCTTGTATTAAAGAAAATCTGTCAAACTGTACCGTGTGGCAGCCTAACATAAAAAGGCCATTTTAAAACAAATTATAAAGGATTTAAGAGAAGTAAATAAATATAGGACAAAGAATGGAGCCATTCAAAAATTCTTAAACCTGAGAAAAGATGCATTTAAAATGAATCAAGATCAGATGGGAATAAGCTTCTAAAATTTTTTCCCCTTCGATTTGCTTTTACGCCAAGAAAGAGCAAAAAACTTTTACCTGGAAAACAACATTTTCAAACTTATTGAAAGTCCATAGGCATTTTCTTTATTTGTCTTCTAGGTTAGAAAACCAATTTAATTTCATAACTCCAACCCACCCATGCCGAAAAATAGAAGGAGGGGGAAAAAAGGGGGCTTCATACTCTAAGAACACTTTCCTCTGTGATGAACTTGGAGTGACTGAAGTCTCTGACAGGAATTAAGTGTGTAATAGTTTCCATTGCTTATGATTCCCTTCTGAACTTCCATTTTGTGGGAATATGCTTGGATCATTGCATATAATACTGACCTGTCTCTGGAAAAGGCTCACTGTGTATTTTGGCTTGGCTCCTTTCCATTTCTATTCCTTTAAGTCTGTTCCCCATTTCAACATTTCTTATTGCCACATTCTCAAACATGTTATACAAGCTTAGAAGAACAATTTATAGGAATATTAGTAATTTGGCCGTGACTAAAATGAGCACTTTTTTTTTTAAACAAATCATCCTCTCCTGGGAGTCATAGTTTGCAGTTATTTGCTCGTTTGTTTACAGCATTCCACTGCATGTGATATTCAAACAGGCAAATGATTCAATGCAGTATAAATCCACAAAAATCATTCAACCCTCTGCAGCAGCTTTCAAATCTGGCTGCAAACATCATCTGAAGACTTTTCCAAAAGTGCCTGAAAGCGTGTTAGATATGAATGAGTAATCATTTCATAGACAGCCAGAATTTGACAAATGTGTATACATAGCGAGTCTACTTTGATTTTTTTTGCGTGTTTCATAGCTTGAGGCAGCCCCATCCCAAAACAAAATCTGATAATGTTGGAGATGTTTTTCTATAACTGCAAAAGTCAGAAGAGAAATAAGACTGCATAATTCAGATCTCAAGAAAAGAGAGTTAGCCCTAATCATACTTCTTTCAAATGCAATATCACTGAATGTAATAAGTCTTAGTGATGGTTTGATTTTACAGCCCTTACTCACAGGAATAGGTTCTCCCACTGAGTCCAATGGAGGGTCTTGCATAGGTAGCAGACTTACAGAATTAAGCCCCTCCAATTGCTGTGCTTTGTTGTGCACACATGTCAAGCTAAAGGGTAGTTAGAAAAAGAAATGTCTTCATAGTTTCATAGTTTCTAGGGTCAGAAGGGAC
>NW_017729005.1:10708883-10709980 GCF_001723915.1 Gavialis gangeticus
GGGTAGTGACCATCTGCCACTCAGCAGTGGAGGGCTCTTATTTCATGCAAGTTCAGAACCCAAACTACAGCCAACTCCCTGTTTTTTCAATAATACCACATGACAACAGCAGCACATGACAACATCCTGACATAATATAATAAAGCATATCCTTAAATACTGAGCTGGTGACTATACAATAATCTAAGGGCATGGCCAGGTAAAGATGACTAAAGGCAACTCAACCTCTCCTGGGTTTTGGGCTTCAGATTACAGGAGGCCCCATTAGAGCAATAAGTCAAAACAGATAAAGGCTCAAGGGTCACATCCAATGGCTTCCAAACAGCTGCCTACTGTTAATACTTATATGTTGAAGATCAAGGCACAAAAGCCCATCTAACAGAAATCAAAGGGCAGGCAGAACACAGATGGTGTTCACTGGTGGCAAGAGAGAAAGACTTAATAAACAAGTCACCATACTCAGTTACTAGTTTTAGTTTCCAACCTGATTTCAAGTGTTACCCTAAGCAGACAATACAACAGTCATGTCACCTCATGGTAAGAGAGGTACCAGGTCTTTTAGTGAGACAGTCACCTGAATGAGTCACAACTCCCTTGGTAAGGTCAAGCACTATATGTGGCACTAACATCTACAGGCTATGGACTCGGGCACAAAATGGTAGAGACAAACACACTCATCTGAAGCAACACACCTGTCATACTCACCCCATCTAGTTACTTCTCCGTGTCCTATCCAGATCATATCTGGTTTTTTACTTCTACTTCCTTCACTGAGCTCCTCTTCTTGCTCTTATCTCCACAGAATATTGGCCAAGGCATTCAACAGCACTGATTGACTCAAATGAGATAAGAGATACATGAATGTGCATCAAATCACATAGTGACAATGGTTAGGTAGCTGGTATGCTACAACTGTTTCTTATTACTGGAAAGCTGACTGGTTCATTGTTACCTTCTCTTTCCCAAGTTTGTTTGTTGTATTAAATAAGTTGTCTTTTATCGTACGCTAGAACTGTAGGATGTTAAGGGTGAGGAATATCTGCAGTGGGAAGGGGAAGGAAGAGGTGGATTGTCAATGGCATTGGCAGTCCCTTGAC
>NW_017729005.1:10714980-10728075 GCF_001723915.1 Gavialis gangeticus
GATGTTAAGGGTGAGGAATATCTGCAGTGGGAAGGGGAAGGAAGAGGTGGATTGTCAATGGCATTGGCAGTCCCTTGACATGAGGATGACAGTCTTCCAGTAAATAGGGAAGTCACTGGTGAGTCTGCAAATGAGTGAGGAGGCCAATCTGAAATCCTCATGTTCAACTGCAGATATGGCAAATAGTTCTGGGAGGGAGTAGATCCTGGTAGTGTTGGGTCACAAATCTTTCCCTTTGTCTCTCTCATCTATCTGCCTTCATAGAGAGGTGAGTTTGCTCAAAATGATCAGTTCCTTGTTCTACATCACAACAGCATTGGGGATGACTCAGTGCTCGAGTCTCCCAGGTATTGATGTTACTACCATGCTTCTTCAGATTGGCCTTCATAGGGTCCTTGAATCTCTTCTTTTGTCCACTACTAAAGCGGTGGCCATCAGTGAAATGGGAGTGTAAGGCCTGTTTTGGAAGTCAGTTTTCAGGCAGCCTGATGACATGACATGTCCCTGTCCCATGGAGCAAGTGCTGTATAAACATGGCTTCCATGCTGGTAGTGTTTGCTTGAGCCAGAACTCTGGTGTTCATTCTTCTGTCCTTCCAACCACTATGAAGGTTTGTCCAAAGTCATTGCTAATGGTAATGTTCAAAATCTTTCAGGTGTTTCTGATATATCACCCAAGTTTCATACCCATACAACAAGGTAAGGATGACAACAGCCTTATAAATAAGTTGTGTGGGTACTGATGTCATGATCAAAGACACAATTTTGGAGATGTTCAAAATGTAACACTGGCAGGTTTTATCCACTTTTAAATGACATGGTTATTGCAGTCAAAAGTGGGATTCAAACTTAGTGCAGTTAAGGACTGACATGACACCTCATTTGATTAATGCCAGAAAGGCTTTAATAACTATACCACAAACAAGCTATAAAACTAAATTACATAAAAAGACTCCTTCCCAATATTCAGTAAATGAGCCATCACAAAAGTCTTAGTATATGTTAGCTGCAAGAGAGTCTCTCACCAGTGCAGACAGGAAGCAGTTTCAGTCTTTCACAGTCTTTCAGTTTTTACAGTCACTGATTTTTTATGTTTACTTTTTGGGAAAGGTGGCTATCCCAGTAGGGGAAATGATCAACAGTCCCTAAGGACTGTCCTGTAGTTGTAACACATGAAGGGGAAGCTGATTGATTTGGAGTGGGTTGATAAAGTATCCTAGTTTTTGTGAAGTTGACAGTGTGTCCAAGCATTTCATATGCTTCACATAAGCAACCACAAGTGACCTAGAGCTCTTCAACTGAGTAGGCACACATGGACAGAATTGTCAGTATACTGAAGATCAGTAATGGAGGTGCTGGTTAACTTGGATTTAGAATGTAACCAGTTGATGTTAAAGAGATTCCCATCCCTGGAGTACTGGATGCTGCCTCCAGATGGAAGTCTATCAGCAATAAGATGCAAAATAACTGCAATAGTTTTGGTGCACTCACATATCTTTGCTTTTGTTCTGGTTCTAATAGTGAGGGGGGTTAATTTCCAGGCCATTGTTTAGGATGGTCACTGTCATTTCATTGTAAAGAGATCCGATAATTATAACAAATTTTGGTGGGCATTCAGATCTCATCAGGACCATCCATAGGGCCTCTCTGTTGATTGAATGAAAAACCTTAGGTCAATGAAGGCCATGTAGAGCAGCCCAGATTCTCTGTGGGTTCTCTCTCTAAGCCCTTCTCAATATTTATAACCAAATGGCAGATTGCCAACCCTCCAGGATTGCTCTTAAATCTCCAGGGATTAGATGTAAATCTCCAGGAGACTGCTGAGAGTCACCCAGGAGGTAAATGATAAGGTATTCATTAAAATAAATATTTAATGTATAAATTGGATTCAACAGTAGTCCAGTGGGTTTTTAAAATGTAATAGCAGTGTGCATTTGCCTTTCTGACAAAGTCTACACACTGTAATCTCAGTAACTGATGTATACAAGCACACAGGCACATTTGCATTGTGTATTGTGGGCATGTTGGCATTCCAGAAACCTCCTGGAATAGATTCAGAGTTGGTAACCCTAGTGTTAAGTGGAAGCTTCCTGCACAGTAACTTCCTTGCTGACCTGCTGTATTTGAGAGAGAAACAGACCGTCTCCACCAACAATAAACCCTAGGTTCTTTTCTGATGGACTTCATCCATAAAGACAGACATTTGATCCAAAACACAGGCTGAACTACAATACATTCCCACCACTTCTAAGTACCTCCGTGAATACATCAATGGAGTTACCAGGGATGAATTTGGCTGCATGTGCCTAAGTTTCCTCATCTGTAAAACTGAGTTGTTAATACCAATATGGGACTGGATGAAGATTCATTTCTAGCTTTGAGGATAAAAAGTTAAGTGCATTATTGCCCCAGAATATGATCTTAGATTTGTTTTCCTGCTGCAGTGTGTCATTATCAGCATATAAACTGATGTAGGCAAGCATATAATAAGAACAACTGGAAACTCTATATAGTACATAGATAAAACAAAAAGAAGTTGCATCCTCATTGAACCAGTGTTTAACTACAACATGTTTTTTTTGTGGCAAAGTGTGACTGCTATCTTTCTAGTTTTTAAAGGGTTCAAACTCCATGCCTACTTATTATTGGCACCAACCTCACCTCCTGCCTCAAGTTTAACTTCCACTGATGTCTCCTAAATCACACAAAAGTTAAGAAGAGACTCTTCTCTGGAGGCGTCAGAGGTATCACAATGACTGTACTGACTGCCAGAATCCTTTGGCATGAATTCTTCTGTGAACCAAAACCTAATGATTTTACAAGGTCTGTAACAGTTGCAGCAGTGAGATGTCTGTAAGCCTTTCTGATGGGGGGCGGGGGGAAGGAGGGGGCGAGAGACAATGATGCTGTTGGCTTTGCTCTGCTTCTCTAATTTATATTCTTTTTGATATCACATATGGCATAGGGACAAGTTCTGCCCGTGTGTGTATGTGTGCGTGTGCACAACTCCCATTCTATTGAATGGGACTTTACGAGAGTGGCCAAAAGGCCCACAGTAAGTGATTACATTTGTTTCCTGAGGTTTATGGTTCTTTACCTCCTCCTCTTTCATCCAGCTGCTCTCCCAGACCCTGAAATGGTAGAATGGTAGAAGCCGTTATTTTCCTCTTAATATTTTTTTCTTAAAAGAAAGTTGTTAACCAGAATTTGGTAAAAATCATAAGATGTGGACAAATTTCAAGTGTGTACATTCAGAACTCAATTCAACAATCAAATAAAATTGACATTTTTGCTATTGATTTCTGCTGGAACAGGAGAAGAGTCAAGCTTTTAAATGGAAGTTAGCAGCATTTTTGCCATTTCAGCATCGGAGTCAGCTGTTCTGAAAGCCAGGCCCTCAGCATCCTCAAATAGGCAACCAAAAAGAAGAAACTTTGGAAAATTTTTAGCTGAAATAGCTTCCCCAGAGATCATGCAATGAATCTTTGGAAAAATGGAGAAGAAATTAAGTGTCCTGACCCCCAGCTTCTTGCTATGAATGCTCAAACACTATAGTAAGTGAAATTTACAGGTACCTATTTTCTTATGTTAACAGTTTTAGTTTTTCTTTTATTTGTCTTTATGCTTGAAACTCCCATCATCTTTTAATTAAAAAGGGAAATTATTCTCAGAAACTAACAGAACTAAGTTTCCTTGATGGTGTGGTGTCTCAGCAAGTCTAGGAGTGCTTTCTTGGTTTGCTCCAAGATAAGTTTAATGAAATTAGTCTTATCGCTGTGAATCTATTAAGTACGTTTTGCCTAGTGAGCATTCATGGCATAACTATACCAATTAAATAGAAAATAACATTTATATGATCTATTCAGTATCTCCCATCTTTGGTAGAGCCAATATCTTACTTCCACTAAAATTTTACAACCTCCCTAACTCTCCCATGATGTATGCCAATAGGGATCTCTCTTGTAACTTCTCAGGCAGACAACTATCCTTCCACTTTGATTGTCATAACACTTATTGGGTCCATTTTAGAAAGTGAAAAAATGATTGAATTACTCAATCATGACATCTAGGAGTGAGAGCATTAATTGATTCTGGCCCGATTCCAAAATTTCCACTTGTGCCTAATATTTTTTACTTGAAATTTGAGCTCATGCATTGAGTTACTGTCCCTTCTCTCTGCACCATTTCAAATGCATTTGTACTGTTTGCTTTTTCAGAACATTGGATACCCCTATGAACCCTAAGAGGGTTCTCTCCTCTTCCAGTGAAGTGAATTAACTGGGAGGGTAGTGACTTAAGCATAATTGTCCCTAATAGTTTGTTGTCCCATAGCAGCAGAAGCAACTATTTGTTTCAAGGACTTAATGGCTGAGTACATTAATCTTTTACTTCTGAGAGCCTCAGAGTTAGTATTAGGAAATACTCTTAGTACTCTTTCTATTGGACCTTTGCTAACTGAATGTATTCCACAGATTTTTCAGTAAGGGTTAAAGTGTTTTGACTAAGACCATTCTGAATTTACTCATACTTTCTCCTCCAACCTGTTACCAGTAACTTTCTTGAATACCAAAACCTTACGAAGAAAGATCCAAAAAATAAAAGTACTGACATCTGATCAAAAATCAAATTATGACATTTAAGTCTAGGGCAGTTTACCTGTGTGCAGGGTTCAAGAACAGAGTTCCTGACCTCAAGTTTTGCAAGCCATGAGAGTTGTGTTATATAAAGACAAGAGATTTCATTACATTTCCCCCTCCCCACCGCCTGCCAGAAGCATCCAATTGGTGACTAGTCCAGGCAATTCCTGTGTGTTCAAATAGTAGTCTGCTGATAGCATCCTACATTGCATTGTAGTCAGATCTTTCAGGGTTTATATTTGTTTCTTCATAGGAAATCACTGGAGGAACTCTGTAAACAAACATCTTGAATCCTGTTTCATCAAGTTGAAAAACATGGAAGTTGTTCAATTCTACACATTTTAGTGTGGGTTAATAATTACCAGATTGTTTTTCAGCAAGTCAAAAGCTGGAGAGCTACAGCCTGTATCCTAAAAGAACCCAAGCTGCAATGATTAAATGAGTCAGAAAATACAGTGGGGGCGAACATGTTTGCTGCTGCTCTTGTTCAGAATTGGTAGCTGACCTGGGTTTCTGAGGTTTGGTTTGCAATACCAGACAACTAAAAGCAACCCACTGCTTTTGCAAAGTATTGCACTTTGGAACTAATCAGTGAATCTCTCTGCTGTGCCAAGGGTGCTTCAAATGAGGACTGTTTATATGAGAACATCATTCTGTAAACAAGGGGAGGAACACATGCTTTACAGAAGCCTGTTGTCCAAGCCGAATTTGCTACTGCTAGTGGGAAAACAAAAAACCTAGAGAAAAGACTGTTTGAGGACTGTTAAAGCATGTGAAGAGACAGATTTTTTTTAAAGAAATTAATTTCTTAGAAAAAGTGATAATAAAATAAAATTATAAACAATATTTTGTACTCATACTTCTGCTTGCCTAGGGAACTCACACCATTTCACAACTACTATGCAACTTTTTTTTTTAAATGCATACAAGGCATTGAGAGATGCCATTGATTCACCCTTAGGAGCACAAGGGAATTCAGTTCCCATCCATTGTCTTCCTAGTAGAGAAGGAGGAAGGTGGTGCATTCATGTAGAAGATAGCACCTTGATGTTCTAGCTGGAGCCATAGTCTTGTAAGTAAAATCACTTTGGGAAGTGACAATGCTAGCAAGACCCACATCTCTCAAGTACTCTGGCACTGGCTCCTCCTTGATCAGTCACAGCTATCCCTCACCATAACTATAAGGCAAAAGCCAGCCCTGAAGACAGGTTAGAAACTCTTAGAGGTCCACTGAAATCTAGCTGGTCTCGCAGTACTGGTTCTTTGTTTTTGTTTTTCACTGCTCGTTGTATTCACTATAGCTAAATATTTTATGAATAGTTTTCTTCAGTGTTAAGAAACATTTAGTTGACAGATGAAAGCTCTGGGAATAGGGGCATCTGACAAAATAAGTTTTTGCCTACAAAGGTTCATGCCTCTGAACAGTTAGTCTCTAGGGGTGTGCTCAGATGAGCATGGCTGTGCAGTATGTGATGTTGCAGACACATTTGTGGTGCCACATACTGCAAATTCAGCTGTTCTGTGCACTGCAAAGTAGTAGCATTGGGTGGGGGCAAGGGGGCGGGGGGAAGGAAAGGGATTTGACTCTGGGAGATCCCGGGGCCAAAAAATCCTGTGCAGCAAAAAAGCGGAGTGGTATACACAGAGGCAGCAACCACTGCCCAAAACTGGAGCCTGACCAGCCAGACCCACACTCCACCTGCCAGTGAGGCTCCGAGTGGTAGGATTGCACAAGGCGTGCTGCTACTTCTTGTCTCAGGGGAAGCAAAATGTCCACACTCATGTGGATGTGGCTTAAGGTGCCATCTTCTGCCTGACTTGAAGTTAACATAACTAACCACCTCAGTGGGAGAGGAGGGGGTCTGTGCAACTGTGAACAATTTTGTTAACTGTTCAGAGACAAACCTCTCAACTAAGAGGTGGTCTACAGGCTAAAAGTAGTTAAGACCTCCGAGAACAAGGCATATCTGCTTACATCAGTTATGCCCACACAAAACTAAGACAGTCATGGAGACCAGTCTGAAGCACAAGGAGTGAGCAAGGGGGTCTGGAAGCACAGAGCTCCAAGAATCTGGAACAAGGATGAAGCCAAGCGGGACCCAGGCAAACAGGAAACCAGGAACAAGCAAGCAGGACCAAGAACAAACAGGGAGGATTTCATAGACATTAGGACTGAAAGGGACCTCGTAAGATCATCGGGTCCAGCCCCTTCCTTAAGGGCAGGAAGTCAGCTAGGGTCAAAGGATCCTAGCAAAATAAACATCCAAATGTTTCTTGAAAGTGTCCAGAGACCTACAGACTGGGAATGCAGGAATGAAAAGGAAAGAACCAAGAAACTTCAGAACCAGATGTCTACCAGCAGCATCAAAACCAGAGAAACATCCATCCTACTGAATAGCTTTGCTGAGAACTGAAAGGTCTGCTCCTAAAAAACAGGCAGCCACATCCACCCAGCTGGAGGTAGTTAGATCACTGCAGCTAGGCCCACTCAAGTAACTAGGGTTAGTTAGGGGTAAATTTGGCTAGCCTGCTGCCCTGCCTCCTGAGAATACCTTCCAAAAAAGTTAATTTTGACCCTGTAATTTACACCAGTTCCCCAAACAAAATAAGCTACATCACAAAAGGAATGTTGTTGGGTTTACCTGTGCCTACACCAGGGCATTTCTGTTCTTTTAAATAAAAAAGGAGAATAACCATAAATTCATAATATTGTGCATTGCAAAGTGTTTTTTAGAGGAAGCATTGATGTGTAAGAGGGAATCCATGGTTAGATGCAATGTATACATCTATGGGGATATTGTGTATCCAACTTCAAGTACAGAATGCTTCCATTCTTCTTTACAGAAGAGATTTATATGCAGCCACTCTTCTGTTAAGATACTTGAATTATGTAGTAATATTTAGACAGTCAATTTTTTGGCTAAAACTAGCATGTCATTGCAGATTATTTCTATCCTTAGCCAGTATCATATCACAAAAATGCATTAGGACATTTTCCTGGACTACAGTGTCTTTATACTTACTGGAACAATTACAGAATAAACAAATGGAAAGGCATTCATGAGGCTGACCTGCAATTTAGAGTTGTCTCTTCCTTCATTTTTTGAACTTTGTTTTCAGTTTACAAAAATATAGTTTCCTAAATAAATCAATGCATCATTACTTCCAGTTTTGACTATTTTTCTTCAGGTAACTTAATTTATAGCATAGCATCTACAAACTATTCACATTACTTTCTGGCAACAATGTATGGATAATCCTCATCCATGTTAGATTTGGAGCAAATGTTAGATTTTCAATTGCCAACTCTTAGCAAAAAACAAGTTAAAGCTTAAGCCATATTGACCATTCAGTTGGCCTCCAGATTTGAGGTCTACAATGACAGAGAACTGTGCACGATTGCTTTATCAGGATTGTGGCTGTATGATTACATGCATGGCTACAGGCCCTGCTGCTAGTACCAGAATTTTGCATAGTTTAAATACATCATACTGCTCCATGTCTTCCTTGAATTTCACTGCTGTATGCGAGTCTCAGACAGCCTCAGAGGATAAGGCTTAGAGATCTTCAAAAGGTTCAGGGCAACAAGGAACTTCAAAAGGTCCTACAAAGGGAAGACTGTAACAGCCTTAAGTTGGAGAAGTACACAGGGTTCTCCATTCCTTTGTGTGTCCTGTGGGTGAGTGTCTCATCACATTATCAGGGACTCATGAAGCCTTGAAAGAGGCTCCAAAGCAAGTTACAGGAAGCCAGACATGGAAAGGACTATTCCAGGGTGTGCAGACTGCATTTTCCTAAAGGTTGATCTAAGGCCAAAAGTTGGTGTAGGACTACCCCTCCTCTGTACTACTGAGACAAACTGGCCACCCCCTATTTGGACAGGGACAGATGGTACACTAGTGTGCGGGGTATCCAACTCATTTGGTTCCATGGACCAGATCTGGACTTTAAGAATTCTCATAGATGGACAACCAATGTCTGCCGGTAGGGTGGTGGCTTATTGGTACAGTGTGAATTACTTTCTCAGCAGCATATGATATTCTGAAAAGTAGGTGGAGAAGAATGGAGGAGGAAATCTGAGCAATGTGCTTGAATAATGCCTGAGGGTAGGGCTGTTCAATTGGCAGCCCGTAGGGTTTGTCAGCCTGACTGCCAGAAACCCTGTGTTGACAACTCTGGAACCCAGGGGGTGAATGCTGTTGCCACTACCCACTTTTCCCCCTGCCACAAATTTTAGTCACCAGCAGGGACCAAAGACCCTGAATTCAGCAACAAGCAAAGGGGTAGGGGCCAAGTGACAGGAGCACTCACCCCCTGGGTTGCAGAACTAGGCCAAAGCAGTGGTTCTGGCAGCCATGCTACCAAGAAATTCTTCACATGGTGGTCCTCCTTGCCTTGGAAGCATCTTATTGGGTTAAAACAAACACAAACTAACTAAAGCACTAACTAAAGGAATGAAATCAAATACAAGTGTGAGAAGTGACAGGGTCATCACTATGGTATTAAAACTTAGAGAACCAGACCGTGCTAGGTAAATAAAAATCCTATTTTTGGCAGAAGAGTGGGGAGGGCTGAAATTGGTATATAGTTTGCTGGAACTTTAAGGGAAAACTGCAAATGCTTTATAGTTAAGCTTCAATATTACAGAGCTCCAATTAAAACCCTCTGTAACAGATGGCAAATACTGAGTCATAAACATTATTATTTAGCAACTAGCTTATGTTCTTTCAACCGTTTCCCAAGGGATTCTTTCCACATAGTACTGTGAAAGCAATGCATATTCTAATGTCCAACAGCATAGTTTCTATATTGAAGCAGAGCTCCAAATACATTTACACACAAATAGATTTGCCTAAATATGAACTTTACAAATATCACTGAGTCAGAAAACCAAATCAGAGGATCAGGGTACCACTCTTTTCTGCCTGTTTCCTGGTGATTTATGCTTATGGCTCACTACCTATGAATAGATCAGTGTTAAGAAAAGTTTAAGAAAAGGTTAGATCTTAAGCGGCCTGTTAATTATATTTGGCAAATTTTCATCTTCAGACCACCTTATCTACATTAACGGATTAAGTCTCACAACAGCTCTGTGAAATAGTTATTGTTGTGGAGGTGGAGACAGACAGTGAGAGCTAGATTGCTAACATGCCCAACACCCACTAACATCAGTTCCTAGGATTTCAGTGGGAGGTAAGCACCTATGTACCACAGTGCATCTCATCTCAGTGTCTTACCCTAGAGAGAGGCAGTCATTACCATAGAGGGGATTATGAGCTCCCAGATCCAGTCTTGACCTCAGACAATTAGGTCATCTCTGTGACGTGTATTTGACATAAACAGGCCCAAGTGGTAGACACAGTAATGGATCTGGAGCCCCTTTTCCTTTTTCTGAGGAAATCTGCAACTCCTACTAATTCAATGGGAATTACTCACACCCTCTTGAAGAGAAGAATTGGTACCCTAATGGGAAGAGGGAAGAAACTATAACAGACGGAAGAATAGTCACACAGTTGTGACGAGCAAGGTCTGTTTAAAAAAAAGAGTTGAGAGATTGCTCTGGTGAACGTGGAAGTAGCCTGCAGAACCACAGTAGGTCTTTTTTTAGTCAGAGAACAAAAACAATTCAATGTATTCATCTTAGCAAGTGGATGTAAACTGATAAGAGACCTCATTTTTCAGCAATATGCTAGTGTCCACATTGGGAAGTGCAAGGTCTGAAATTATATTTTATTAGCCACCTTATGGCTATTTAGTCATGCCTGCTTTCAATACTGCTGTTTCAAATGTTTGAAGTCCACAGTTGCATCTGCCATCTCTGTGAAATAGAAAGGCTGGAACCTGTCACTGACAATAAATCCATTGTGCTCTCTGTTGGAGATTAATTCTGTTCTCTCTTGCTCCTGCTAATCTGACAAAAAGGCTCCCAGCCTGAGAGTTGTGAACAGATGTCAAGGTTAGGATCATTCTACCTGTTTCGCTGCATTAAGTGAAAAGATCTCACGTATATGGTAGGGGTTGGTTCTGGTAGGAAAAAAAAAGTCAGCTCACAGAAAACACTGGTTCATTATAAATCCATGTTAAAAACAAAACAAAAAAAACCCATTGAAGGATGGCTCATTGTGAGTGCATCTACACATGCATATTAATACAAAGCAATACACTCTAGAGCTTATATTGCTCTGGAATTTATTGCTTTGGGCAGGCTGTTTGCACGTGCACCCAGAATCACAGCACATTAAGCCAGGTTGGAGCAGCCCTGGCTAGAAGGGGATCGGGGTGGGGCAGACAACCAGCCAGGGCTGCTCTCCCCAGCTTAATATACTGAGGAGGGGCTGACTGGGGCATGAGGGTGCTTCAGGCAGCAGGCAGCCCCTGCACAGAGGCACCCTTTTGCTGCAGGCAGTCGGGGCAGCGCCTACATGTGCTCTGCTGTAGAGTAAAAAGAACTCTGCAGTAGGATATTATTTGTATTTACTCTAGCCTAACAGAGGTGCAAATTAGTTTACTCCAGCCTAATAGGGGTGCATGCGTAGTCATGCAATGTTTACTGTGCAGCTAATTAGTCTACTGTGCAGCAAACATCCTGTGTAGACATGCCCTGTGAATGGAAAAATAAAAGCACTCAGAATCTGGCACACAATTCTTTTTTTATTTTATCTTTGTCAAAGTTTTTCTCCATTACTTTCATGTATAGGAATTTCCCTTCCAACTGCTGAAGTCTGAGAAAGTTTACAATTAGGAAACACCAGCCCTAAAGAAATTGTCCTGGCACAACTTTAGGGTAATGTGGACCACCAAGAGATATGGGGGGAAGTCCTGGCCAGAGTGCAATAAGAGGACCAGATGTTTACCCAGAAGTAAAGGTTATGTCTAGACTAGGAAAAAAAAGCAGATCAAAGAAAAAAAAAGTTTTAGATAACATGATTTAAATACATTTAAGACTTGTGTCAGAGAAGAAGTTTTATTTTCACACACATTAGTTGGTGGAGGTGAACTGTAGGACAAGTGGGACAGTTTGTGTACTTAAGCAGGTTTAACTGCTTTGCTGAATCAAGGCATTATAATCTAAACTTTTGTCACATTAGAGATAGAAATGAAACTCTGGACACTTCACCCAGTGTTTTGCAATCTCTCATTGGTTCTTTGATGGTGTGACTGGAAATCCGGGTGCCAAAAAGATCTGAAAACTTAGAAATGTCAACACTTTTCTGACACTGCTTGGCAGACCAGTAGACAGCAGCTGACTTGAGGCACTCCCTAATGATTTTAGCATTGCCCAGCTCTTCTCCTTTGAATGCTGATGAGCTTCTGCACACAAAATCTCAACATTCATACATTTCTCTGGTGCATCGTCCTCCTAGCAAGCTTTGCCTAGAAAAAGCATCAACGAGAGTACTGTAGAAGTGCTTGTCTTTTAATAAACGTTCCTCTTGCTCTCCGAATACTCTCCAGTAGAAAACAAAATGTTGACTCGTTGAAAAGAGAACCCCAAGTCCTTATTTCGATAGGAGTTAGTATTTTCTTTCCACAAAAAAGACTGCATAATATTTACTTTGTTTTATGAGTAACACATTTCATACTACTCAGAAATGGATAATCAGCCCAGCCAACCACTTCATCACTTCATTTTTACCACCATACCCAGTGATTCACTCTGTCTTGGATATTGTAACAAGCACCAACTCTGTCAAATTCTGCCTCACTTTGGGCAGGATGTGGGAAAGAGACGAGAGAGACAGAGACAAAGAGAATATATGCACATGCACATTTATAAGTCCTTTCCCTCCATTCTCTCCAGTCAGCAATTATTCTGTCCTTTCTGATATCTAGATTACCCAGTAATACTGTTCATAAACAGCATCCAGATGTTAACAAATATGTTAGATTTATCGTTTTTCATGTATACAGCCTTTTCCACTTCAAAATTTTCAGCCATTTATTTAATTCACCCTTCAGTTTCTGTTGCTTGCTCATATTTCCATCTCCCTATGCTATATTTTCTCTCCCCCCACCCCCAATCCAGAATGCACTAGAAACGCATCAAGGGAAGAATGACTTTAATCTGAACCAAAACAGTCACTTGTTTCAAATCCCAAGAAACAGAGCCCACATTTAGATTTATGCCCATTGGAACTCCCACTAGATTTTCATGGACAAGAATTTAATACAGAGCATCCCTGACTGTTCCAGTTACAGTTCAGAAGTGAACTTTTATTTTAAGAGTTCACAAAAACAAAAAGGCCTGCTTTGCTTTTATATTTTCAAATTCCATTTCTTCCATTAAAAATAGGTCATCAGCAAACTATGGTGCATCAATAAGATCTAGACAAGAAAAAGCTGACAAAAAATGGAGGCACAATATCCAGCACCTTGCTCAATGGGGCTGGGGCACAACCTACCCAAATGATTATGATCATTAATAATAATTAATTTTAGAAAACAACTGTGACAGGCTT
>NW_017729005.1:10728208-10740805 GCF_001723915.1 Gavialis gangeticus
TGTGACAGGCTTGTGGCCACAGGGGCAGCCATGACACTCCCTGGTGGCCACGCAGTTTCTGCCCATCTCTAACTCTAATGTTGCCCTCCCTAGATTGAAAAGAACAAGGCATGGGAGGTGAGCAAAGTTGAGTAAGGGAGCCCACAGGCCTCAAAGCAAGCCTTAATCCCAACAATTCCCACACTGGGTCTTTCCTGGACCCCATTAGTCTCAACCTAGCCCTATAGGTCCCTCTTGGCCTAACTATGCCCTTGTAGGGCACCTGTAGCCATCAGAGCAAACTGCATGGCTCTGTTCCTCCCCTACACTACACCAAATGTTGTGCACTACACACTATGATGTTCAGTTTACACACTTGGCTCCCCTCAGACCCCTATGGTCTCATGTTTGGCCCTCCCTGGATTCCTGGGACTGGTCTGGCTCACAGGCCCTCTCAGACTCATGGACCCTTGTCAGGCTCTTGCCTTGTCTCTGGGCCTGTGGACCTCTGGTCCAACTGCCAGTCAGTCCCTGGCTCCTGAACCTCCAGGTCCCACACTCAGGTACTCTCCCTGTCTTTGGACCTTCTTGGATCCCACTCTCAGCCCTGGTTGTGTCTCTGCAACCTCCGATCACACTCCCAGCCCTTTCTGGGGTTGGGGCTCGTGGATACCCGGATCCCTACCCTGTAGGCCCTTGCACCCTCTGCTGGGCCCCCACTCTTTGGTTGCTGGCCCCCTAAGTGAGCCTTGCCTGTCCTTGCAGGGCTCCAAGTTAAGCTGATAGTACAACTTCACAATGAGCACCTGGTCTCTGGCAGTCACTCAAGCCTTCTTGAGGCTTAACATAAACTAGGGCCACCTAACCTGTATAACCAGGCTCTTCTCTGCCCCACGTACCTTCCCTTGTTCCCTGCATTGCAGTTTCTCATTCAGTTCTACTGTCAGTTTAGGAGCCCTGCTCCTCTGCTGTCAGGAGCTCCTTACTTCATAGCTACCAGGGCAAGACTACCTGACTGGTGCAGGCTTTGAGCTTATATAATTTAAGCCTGAGCCCTCTTCCCATCAGGCGAGTCTCTCATTAGTCTCCTTTGCCACCTGCATAAAGGAGCAGGCACATCCCAGTGCCCTGCTATAGCAACATTGATGAAAACACATAAAATAACTGAGGAAGGCAATAACATCCTAAAGTGATGTTGTATCTAATATAGATCCACCTTAAAAATTATATTTCTTCTTCTCTTGAGATCCTGGGTGGCAGAGGGAATAACACTACTCCTAGCAATAATAAATAGATCCCTCTAACTGTTACATGAAATGGAAAACTTAAAGTCAGTTTCTATGATAAATCACCAAGAAAAAAAACAAAGAGGGCTGGGCCCTCAAATTTCTACCATCTCTGCAGTGGATTCCCTGTCCTATGGAGTGAATGCCATTTTATAATATTGAGGGAAAAAACAAACTATCATTTGGCAGGACTAGCAGGATAGGAAGGTTTCAAGATGTTAGTTCTGATTTTAGAATCATGTGAAATAGAGCAATTCAGGACTGGGAAGACAGATGTCAAGAATAAATAATTATTATTAATGGTAACCTTTACAGGTCCAACTAAATTAGGCACCCAATTATGTTAGTATAGTGCCAAATACAAAGTTGCTCACAAACTCAATAGACAAGACAGAGGCAAGGAAAGCTGACAGGAGTATTCACCAGTCAAAAAGCAGGGCCGTGACAAGCTGGACACAGAACTCAAGAGCTATTGAGCTCCAAGCCAGTGGCCTATTCACTAGATGATGGTATCTCTAACTCTCTTACTATAAGATTCATTTTTAACAAACTTTAAAAAAATGGAAAACTATCACCTGATCACTTTATATCCTCAGCTTTGCCATTGATCCATCCAAGAAGGCAGCTAAGCATCCCAGAAAAGCAATACTTTTCTAAAAATATTAGCCAACTAGCTAGCCAGAAAGGTATTAGCATGAATATGAAAAGATATGGTTCTTGATCCACAACTCAGGTACTAATATGGAATAGGCATTTCATTACAATAGACCTAACAACTGACAATTATAAAGAAACTCAAACTTTGCTGGCATTATAAGTGACTAAGGGAAATAACTCCTTTCTCCTCACCCCCTCCTCTTTTTTAAGAGTCTAACTGTGGATTCAGCTAAATACCTGTGGAAGAGACCAACACTCCACAGGCAGGCCATCTCCTCCAGTTCCTAGTATGGTCTTCTCTATGTAGCTGGAGTGAGCAGGGGAGGAGCACTGCTGCTAGTCTCCTTTCCGTGTATAGGCAAAAGTAAGATAGTCCAGGGAATGGGCTGGAAATACAGAAGAAAAATACAAAGATGAGAATAAGCAGACAAGTGGCAACAAACTCCACACTTGCAGGTGATGGGTGTAGCCACTATTTGCTTTCCTGGCCCCACACTTGTATCTCTGTTTATTTCTCACCCCCCAAAAATGGACCTTTCTACAATTTGCTAGCAGCCCCAGGCATCAGGGACCCTGGGATTCAGACCTTGTTTCATGGCACCTGCAGAGAAAGGGCCAGGCTGCTGCACTGCCAGGTGGCTACCTATGCATTTTCTCTGGTTCAGTCTGGGCCCTCCCAAGAGATCCCTAATAAGGGGCCTGCAAGACCAATGGGTGTCTCAAGCATCTAATGGGAGGGCTATAAAACCCTCCCACTTCTGGCAAAGCCTTGTCCCTGCAACAATATTCTTGCTGTCTCTGCTGTGGACCTCTGCCTGTCTTGGTCCTCCTGGCTTTGATCCTTTTCCATCTTGCCAAGGATTCAACAGCAAAGTCAAGGTTTTCTGTCTCTGAACTCTTACTTTACTCCTCTCACCTCTGCCTTGGACCCCCTACTCTGCCTCCAACCTTTTTCCTACCTCATTCCAGCCCTCCTCCAGCCTTTGACCCTCCTGACTTGCTTGGCATAGACCACAGTATGTCACTCCTGATTACCCTATTGCATGTATTGGCTTCCCTGGATCCTAACCTCTAGCCTGGACTTGAGCATGAACCTGTCTTGAACCCTCACATGATACACAAGACCCTTGGCTTCAGAAGCTGAGGGTAAACAATGCCAATCTCAGACACCCCCTCCCCCCCATGTCTGGGTCATACCCCTAACACCAAAACTCTGATCCGTACGGGTCATTTGCAGCTCGATTCCATTTTCTCCTGACGTGTGTCAAGAAGAAACACCTAAAAATTAGAAATGCCAGAGATGAGGCAGCCAGCCACACAGAGTACAGAAAGGTGATCAAAGCAGCTTCTGGAATCCATTAAAGAGCTGTAGATTGTGCTACAACCAAGACGAAATGTTACTGTCTACATATTAGGAAAACAAGGAAGGTTAGGGCCCAAATTATTGTGTGCCCTAATTATATGGAGACTGACAAGTCCAAGCCCCTCCCCTTCCTATTCTGTTCTGGTGGCTTCTATAATTACATGGGGTATTCACTAGATATTGGCTACGCTATCCAGTTCTGTGCTATACAGCTCTGTGTAACTATGTGAGAGAAACAGCAAGATGACTTAAGAATTGCTTTCATACACCATAGTTGAGACTATTTAAACAAGCCTGTTTTATAGAGCATAACCCCTGTAACTGTTTATGGAGCAATGTTCTTTCAGTGATGAAATGATAGCTCCTGACAGCTGTTCTTTCAGTCCTCATTTTCCATTAGGATGGAGCTATTCTGTTACATCAGCAAGGAATTAATTTTAAAAAAGTTAAAAGGAAAAACTTGAAGTCCAAGGCAAATTCAACTCAGAAAGATAAGAAACAATGACACCAGTGGGTCAGTAGAATATGGTAGAGTGCTACACTGAATGCATGCATCAGGTCCTGGTATCACTTTGCTTGGGCCAGCGTGATCTGGGAACATTCCAGTTCCCATTCTCATTCACGAGGAAGCTCTTGAGATTGCATCTCTGAAATCTTCCCAGTAATCATCTGGATGGGCTGCAAAGAAGCTGGGTCCATATCTGGTTCAAGTTTTAGATTTGGTTTCAGCTTTAGAAACCAAATAAATACAAAAATATCATGGGTATCCCTCAAAAGGTTTTGGTCCAAAGAGCTAAAAGACACATCAAATTAGTTGATCTCAAAAGATTCCCATCAGCTGGAACAAAATCAGTGGAAAGAGGTGAGCATTTAGCATCTACCACTATTGAAAATTTGCAGTGCAGACTGAAGTCTGCATCCAGACAATATCCAGGGGTCCAGCAGTGATCCTGCTGCCTAAAACCGAAACCTGGGCAGTCAGAGTCATGCTCCTGCTCAAGCAGCAGAATCACTGCTGCTGCAGCCCCAGGAAGCCACCAGGATCCTAGGTAAGGCTCCTAGGGCCAGCCCAGTTCTGGCCCCAGCCTCCCCTACCCCACCCAAGGTAACCTGCCGCATGCCAGAAGGCATGTGGCACAGGCATTCCCCAAAGACAACTAGTGGCAATACAAGGTGTGCCACTGCTAATTGCCCCCAGGGAACCAAATGTCCATGCTCATGTGAACGTGGCCGAGGAGTCCCTGAGATCTGTTAGTTTCTCATTAGAATACTATGTTAGCAGAAGACACTTGCTGAGAAATTTCTGTGACAGTCAAGAAAAATAAAAATTGCTAAATCAATTCCTTCATTGAGGAACTCTCTCCTCATGTCCACTTAATATAAGAAAGCACAGATACTGTTGATAAATACAATTAGGGAGGATCCATCATGGTCACCCAGACCCTACACTAGTGTAGGCTGGCATATCTCCATTGCCCCAGGTTCTACACTATGACTTACATTTCCTCCTCTGCTGATATCCAGTTTTCACTGATGACTGAGCACCAGTAGTTTGCCTACTGATGTAAATAATAAAAAAAAGAGCAATATTGTCATCAAGAAATCAGTAATTAGTTAGTTAGTTTTGCCCTGCACATGAAACTGTCATCTAGTTCCCTCCCTACTTAGCACTGTTGGTGATTTGATACAAATAATCATGAAGCCAAGCAGTTTCTTTTAAAGACTGCAGTTATTCTACAAAGGATTGTATAAAATATTTATGAGGTTTAGCTAATGCATTCACACAGCAGGTGAAGTTTACCTGCCAACTCTTACCTCACTTGGACTGGATTTATTTATTTTGGCTTTACTGTTATAAAGTTTTCCTATCCCCTTCCCAACCAAAAAAAAAAAAAGAGAGAGAACCTCAGTGAAGCTTATAAAAATCTCTCATTCATCAATCAGAATTCTTGATTTAGGCTCGATCAGTTAACTTTATAAGTATTTTTAAATGATTTTAGGGCGAGCTATTCCTAAACATTAGGACCGTGCATCAACAACAAGGGAAAAGCATGTTTTCCACACTGGTTCATGGAAGTCCATTTCAGATATGTCCATTGTTAAGCAACCTGATATCCTGTCTTTGTAAACCATGCCCTCTATTCTATTAGAAAACAGGGTGTGGGGCAGAACTCCATGAGATAATGACATCTATAAATGAGTTCCATCTACAATTCTCTGATATCCCAGTAGGGAAATGATTGTGTGAAAATTATTTCATTACATGTATGTGTTGCTTTTACGGTTTTAAAGAGAATGATAAAGAGCCTTCACTGATGGAATGTAGTATTACTCATGGCAAGGGATCAGTTTGTTTATTTGGTCTGCACTGAAAGGAATAACTTGTAAGACTCAATAACTAGCCACTTCCCGTGAAAGTGGACTCATGACTCTGATAGCCTTTTGTCATCGCTGGCAGCTAAACTACCATCATTTTCAACTTTTGTGAACTTATGCATTGGTACCTGACCCATTTCAATAGGTGTTTTAAAACAAAAACGTACCGTAGAAAACAGTATCTTAAGTATAACTTTTATTCATTTTTAAACTTTGTTTACTCCTGAAGTAGCATTGCAAATTAATGAAGAAGTGGCAAGTGCTGTGGTCATTTTCTCAAAATAGTAATATGTATGCTGATAATACAGGTCTTTGTCCATATTGCAGCTCTCTGCACCCTCTATCAAACCAGCAACCATTACAGCTTCATGGGAAATGTGAAGTTCCACAAGAGAAGGGTTGCTTCCATTGGTGCTTGGCATTTAGAGAATGCAGCAAATCAGTTGTACCTGATACTTATGACTGAGCAGTTTGTCTGGAACTAGGCTGCAAGCAGCTTTTGCCTGTGTCTTCCCTTTAACCTTCCATCACTGGGAGCCAGCAGCCTGGTTTTTGCCAGCACTGAATACAGCACAGAGTATGTGCACTAGGCAAACTAGATGAAGGCATGAAGAACACACAAACCTTGCAAATGCCCTCTTCAGATGCACTTACATGATCACATACGAAAGTTGTTAACGAAGAGTCCATCTAAGTTGCTATGTATGAGTTATCCTAGATAATACACCTCCTAGAACACAATACTGCAGTGAAGACCAGATTCAAAATCATCCCAGAAATGTCCTATAAAGGAAAACACTGGTTTAGACATTTTCACTCTGGCACACAAATTTCAACAACAACAAAATAAGGCCTTGATATCTGGCTGTTGTGCTTCAAAAGATTTTGCAATTTTTACCTCTAAAACTAAGGATAACTGATAAATAATGCTGAAGACGGATCAAATCAGGAGAAAAATTCAAACAAGTATTTTTACTCATTCTTTTAAAAAGCATTATGTAAGACTAATTTATGCTGAAATTTATGAAAATGCTGTTTAGCACTTTCACACTGTAATTTGATTGATTATTATGATAATTTCATAAGGATGTTAAATAATACTAAGTAAAAGAATACTAGTGACTAGTCTCGATACACTAATGTCTTTGTCTTGATTGACTGAGATAATGAAATAAGACAAAGTGTACCTTTAAAAAAACCAAGATGTCTCTTATTGCTGCAGAATACATGAAAATCACCACAATACTATACAAAGATGCATTCCACTTCTGAAAACAAAAGTCAAACAAGTGGTGTAAGTCAGGGATGGGCAATTATTTCAGGTGGAAGGCTGCTTACCCAGTTTTGGCAGGCTGTCTAGGGCCGCATGGATAACCCTGCCCCTCGACCGGTGCCCCGCTCCCTGGTCACCGTCTTGGGACCAATGTCCTAGGGCCATCACCGATGGGGTCCAAAGCAGGGCACAGGTTGGCAGGGGTCTGTGGAGCCAGGCTGGGCTGCAGCAGCAGGAAGAGTGGGGAGCTGGCCCAGCTCCATAGAGCCCCTGCTGGCTGGGACACCGCACCCCTGCCACACTGCTCAGGGCCCCACCAGCACTGGTGCAGGTCCCGTGCTCCTGCATCTGCTCACTTCCAGTGCCCTCCCAGCCCTGTGGGACAGGGGGGAAAAGCACCCCTCGCCCACTCCGTGCCCAGTGCCCCACACTGCAGCCACTTGCAGCCCACATGGGGCTTCCTGTGCCTGCTCAAGACAGCCCCAGGCTGCAAGCAGCTGCAGCAGGGAGCACTGGCCACAGGGCAGGGGAGGGGCCGCTTTCCTCTGCACCGGAAAGGAGCCCGGGGTAAAGTTGAGCATATCAGGGAAAAGCGGCCCCTCCCCTGCCCCATGGCTGGCGCTCCCCACTGCAGCCACTTGCAGCCCATACAGGGCTGTCCAGACCAGACACAGGCAGCCCCAGGCAGGCTGCGAGTGGCTGCAGTGTGGGGTGCCAGGCACAGGGTGGACAAGGGGCCACTTTCCCTCCCCCCACGCTCAGCTTTTCCCCAGGCTCCTTCCCTGCCTGGGGTCCTCCCCTGACCTCCCCTCCCCTCCCTTCCTCCTTACCTGATTTTCTGACATGGGGCAGCCACATGGTCTCAGGCCAGAAGCCCCAGCTGGGGGGGGAGGGGGCCGAGTGGGCCCTGCTGTTGTGGAAGCCTGCTGGGCTTCCCCTGGGTCCTACTGCCCTTGGTTCCTGTCTTTTTGAAAGGAACCAAAGGCAGATGAATATTAATTTTCTAAATTTTTTAAGGGCCCCATGGGCCTGATAGAATGGCCTTGCAGGCCGGATCCAGCCCATGGGCCATATTTTGCCCACCCCTGGGGTAGGGTATATCAATAGACAAGTAATAGATAAGGAGTCTGGGGATCAAGAGACAAAACCCTCTCGCTGCTCATTGTAGCTATATGTTTAGAAGTTTAAACCTAACCATAGTCTTTACAAAGCTCTAGTTTATTTGGGCATCCAGCAATTGTTTTTTGGGAACAGCAGCCTGTGGTGAGTGGGAGAAAGAGTAACTGTGAGTCACACTATTTAATTGGTTGCAGAGACTTTCAGTTCTGTTATCCTCTTTTCTGGAAATGACCCCACCTTTCATTTTGTCTTTCTGCTTGCCAACATTGAGATAGCATTGTTTGTATCCACATGCTGGCTGCTATTCTTCTGAAGATTCCTTGCATCTTTGGCAATATCAGTATTAAAATAGCCTGATTTATAATCACTCTATTCCTTTGGAAAGGTACCAGAAATCTGGCGCACTGTACTTCAGCAGGGCACAGGCGGTCTTACTGTCTGTCAAGCTCTGCCCATCTCTGGGCTCTGGTTGCTCACCCCAAGTTCTGCACAACTCTGGGCTATGGGCAATCACATGCCCCTAGGGCACTAGTGGGGCCTCCAAAAACCACCCTGCACCATCTCACCCAAATCACCAGTAAAGCTATAAATAGAGTAGTAAGTCCTCTGCCAGGCAACACAAAACCTTATTTGGATCCAAGCCTAAATAATGGCTGCCTGCCTGACCAAGTTTCTCCCTACCTCAGATAGGTTCCTCTGTTCTCAGCTGGCAGAGTTGCTTACCCCCATCTTCCACTATTATCACAGGAGTCCTGTAGCCAGGAGTTCCTCTCCCTGTGGCTCTCAGGGATAGACTGCCAACTGGCTCAGGCCCTGGGCTTATATAGCACAAGCCTGGCCCCCTTCTGGTCAGGTGATTCTCTAATCAGGCCCCCCTTGCCACCTGCAGCCTGCTTCTCAGGCAGCCTGTCCTCTTAAAATGACAGGCAAATTGTGCATGGCAGCATTGCCTCCTCCACTCAGATCAGAGGAACATGCCTCCTTTTTCATGTAAACACAGCTGCCAATTACAGCAATGGCATATGTCCCAACTCAATAGTGGGGAGTGTGTCTGTAACATATACATTTTAAATGCATATACTCTTCATACACTTATGGCATGGTTAGAGAGACAAGGATGACCTACAGATGAGCTCCAGGGTGGAGGGGGTGCGTTTTAACTAAAGCGGCTCCTGAGAGCTGCTCTAATTAAAATTCCCACAGCATCTCGTGTATTCAGTATCCCATGTTTCAAAATGGCAGTGAAGGTGCTTTAACTAAGCCTTGTTCAGCAAGCTTTAGTTAAAGCACCCCCGTTGCCATTTTGAAACATGAGGATGCTGAATACACGAGATGCTGCAGCACACTGGAGTGTTCTTATTAGAGGCACTCCAGTAGACTTAATTAACTGAGTATGCTCCAACTCATTCTAACCAGAACACATGGGAGCATGTATAAAAGTGCCCAGAGAGACAGTAACCTACCTGCAATGTAGACAGAAAGCCAGATGACCTCAGTGTTTTACATGAGGAAGGTCTGCCAAGTAACTCTACATACTTGCAAGACATTTTAAAAGCTTTGAAGTAACCAGCAACCTAGTTTTCATGTAGTTTCCAGTTGTTTGGATTCCTGCCTCCCTAGAACTTCTAGTCATCTCTGGTAACTTTTTAATCTTAAATATTTGTCATCTTCCTCTTATCTAATCTGAAAAATATATGATATTTGGACTATTTTATCCTACCTGCGCCCTTTAGTCTGCCAGCAATGGAAATAGGAGTTAAACAAATTTCAGTGAAAGGTAATGGACAAATATAATGGTCTATATCAGTGATTCTCAACCCAGAGTGCCACAGCACCCTCGGATGCCTTGAGATCCTTTCAAGGGTGAGGTGGGATACTGTGCAATGTTAGCACTATTAGATGTGCAAACATGAGTCACAAAATAAACCCAGAGATTACAAGGAGAAACTCCTAGCATTTAAAACATCCTGACCTGCTGTGGCCTTTCTGAGCAATTTGCAACAGAAAAATTGTTCTGTTACTTTTCTGTAGTCAAAAACTGAGGGAAAACCGAAAACTGGCATTTTCCAAGTGGTGCCCCAGGTCCAACAAGGAGTACCTTGAGTAAATAAACGGTTGAGAACCCCTGGTTTGTATAGTGCATGATCTGGTAGTAATTTGTATATAAATTGCAGGAACCTAAAACAAACAAAAAACCTTGTTCAAATTGTGTCCTAATAAATAAAAAACCTTTTTCAAATTGTGTCCTGAATAACAAGCACTGGTGTTGTAAATCCACTTTACTCAACATTAGCCATGTATCACATATTGTTAGAACAGCATTGCAAATGTAGACATAGCATGACCTGATACATTACTGGTTAAATCAAAACTCAATTTTCTATAGGACTTGTCACCAATACTTAAAAAAATGCATTTCACATATTTAATTAAAAAAATCTCACCTTTAAACAGTATAAAAGCACATTTAAAAGATGGTACAATGGCATAATAGAAATTGCTTTACATGATCATTTACATTATCAGCAAGATGCTACTAGTGAAGATGTTGGTGCAATATAGATAGAGTATATTCCTTAAGGAAAACACAGATGTGTAAGTGACAGGTATATGAAATCACTAGAAGTACTGGAGAAGTCAGAGTGATTCAGTTTACCTGTAATCATGCTTGTCTATTACTTTTGTGTATATATTATTTCTGTAGTATTGTTTTAAAAGGAATAAATCAAAAGTAATAATGAAAAAGAAACAAGGGCATAATATACTATACTCCTTATCGATTGCTTTCCATCTGAGAAATTAAATAGCGATGTACAAGCACAAATGAATTTCATTTCACCCTTTGTATGGAAATATTATCTCCATTTACAGAGGGGAAATTGGAAGCACTGGAAAGATAAAAGGCTTTCCTGATGTTACTTTTTGGCCTAGACTCAGTGTGGAGTATGATGGGAAAAAAAAGTAGTTTTATGACACCTTTCTTGCTACCCTGTTTTGGAACCTGCTTGGGCACTAAATTACATCTGGCCATCAATAAGCCAGCATCATCAGACCCTTACAGGTATTATGGCTGTGCCCAGTTTTCTAAGCCACTCCTCTTATGTTTGGGAGGAGGGAATGCAAAGGGAAGGGTATCTAGTGCTACCAAAGCAGTTGGATCATAGGAGAGATATGGGGCTAGTAGTGAGGCAGCCAGGCATAGAACCAAACCTCCTGGTATATATCTCTAACCATTACAGCCCTTTTCCTCCTTGAAGCACACTCTCAATAGTAACTAGCCACACATCTCACTGCCCAAGAATGAGACTGCCTGATAAGTATGTTACATACTAACAAAGGAATTCATATTTTCCATCATTCTGTAGTGTCTTATTTTAGAAGAAGGGCTTTCTTTTTTTCAGTGAACCTTGTTCCTCATTTTTCCCTCTTGTTCTTTGATCCTTGTTTCATACAGTGGCTCTCACTCTGCTTTTTCTCACCTCACAGACAGCTGGCTATTTGGGTTTGTTTTTCCAATTAGTTCAGGACCAGCATATTTAGGTGAAAGTGCAAGAATTAAGTTATACAAAGTTCAGTCTTGATCGCAGCAAAAACATTTAATGCAGAAAGAGGTAGGATCCCTATTACCGAGAGACCGTGGTACTGCCCTGACTTCCACTTACAAGGGAGACATACACAGATATCATCAAGGAATTTCTGTCTTCAAATGTTCACAAATAAACAAGTGCTAGGGGAGACAGGGTTATTTGATCACACGGTGAATGAAGTAATAGTTTCTCCTTTCCATCTGCTTGACATTTAATATATCAGTGAGATGGCAGCAAGCCTTGGCTTCAGTACAGCCGGAGACTGCAAGAATAATAGTTCATAGCTTTGACTTGTGGGTACCACATTTATGTCTTGTCAAACAGTAGTGTGGGAATGTTTGCAGTCCTTTGACCTTTGTGTGGAGGGAACAAATGACTGTGAAAGCTAATCACAGGCCTTTCAAAGTTATACAAATAAAGAGACCCATATTATAATAATGCCATGTATTGCGCAAGTGTCTTTAAGTGGACACCAGTTAGCTATGTATTCTACTGCCAATAACCTTGTTCTGACCTGACTGCATGTTTATGACTACATACCTTGTTTTTTTAGATAAGACAACAGATATATTCCACCATATCTCATGTGAACTAAGACAACTCAGTGAAGTTCTGGATTCATTCTTCATTTAGGATTTCTTTACAAAAAAATTAAACAGTAAAGAAGCTGGAAGGAGCAGTAGAAGGGGTCAACTTGTGGAGTGACATGAAGTTACGATAGCAAATCATGCTAGAATCCAAGTGGGAGACAAATTTTCTGCCCAAGAGCATGAACTGGTGCCTCCTGAGACTAGGCGGGGGGGCATACCATGGGGGTGAGCTACAAGTGGCGAGTGGCAAATGGAGACTGCCCACAGACAGAGGTGGTGGTGTCAGCAGTGGGGGGGCAGGAGCGAGTGGTGAGTGGTGACTGCCCATAGAAGCCAGTGGAGGCCAATCTTGGGGGGGGGGGGGGGG
>NW_017729005.1:10740912-10752223 GCF_001723915.1 Gavialis gangeticus
TTTTGGGGGGGGGGGGGCGTGTGCCCCCCCATCACTCAAGAGGATCAAATATGCACTCAGGTACCCATTTCCAAAATGAAAGCCCCTATCATGTGAATGCACTTCTCACAGCAGTATAAGAGGGGTCTTTTGAATCAATTGTTCAAAAGTTTCCCCACAGTTGCAATACTAAACTATTACTTGTTGTCAGGTAATTCATTAAATGTTAGCTCAGTGCAATGACTGACTGCATATTAAAAAAAAACCCTGTCAGGTATGCTCTTTAATTCACAAACCAAATGAGATTGAGATGCTGGATGTGACATCTTTGTAGAGAGCAATGGAAACTTAGATAAAGCTGAGCGCAAGTTTCACAAAGCATAATGTCTCAAGGCGATCCTATAGCTGACTATTCTGAATGAGCTACGGACATGAAACCTAGAGGTTCACAAACTTTCAAAAGGTAAAGGAGTTAACACGGTGAATATAAGAGTGCTAGACTATATGCAGTAATCAAGATTGATTTAGTGAACAACAGGACATTGTGAAACGTATGGAAGGTGCATTCTCACAAGATCCTCATTACCCTTAGGAAGGTGACAATGGCAAGTATAACCAACTGATTTCAACTGCTGAATAGTAGAGTTGTTGTAGGCCATGTGTGGCCATCACCTGCCTCTTATTCTGAACTTCCACTTTCAGTGGGGAACTGAGGCCTTACTGCTCTGCAGCGAGGTTAATGTGAATCTCCACAGAACCCAGAGGAAATGCCATCAATAGAGATTTATGGCTAAGGGAACCCTCCCTTCTAGAGACCCAAAACACACCAGAGGAGCACTCCTGCTCCACCCTTTCTTTTGATGCTTCTGTATGCTTTCCACGCCCGATGCAAGGGTAACAGTTTCTATCTGAAAATGACATCGAATGACATAGCAATCATCTTGGTTTGGTTCAGGGGTTGGGAAAGCCTTCTACACTCACTCTTCCCATCCTTGCTCACTTGCAGAAACATCAGCCTCTTCTTTAGACAAATTCTACAATTATCCTCCCCTGGTGCCTGTGGCTGGTAAGAACTGCCTTTTTGATGACACACTTGTGATTTCTGAAGACAGAAAAATGATACTTGACCTTGCTGTCCCAAAAGGAGTAAGCCTTAAACTTGCTTTTGAATGTCATGGATAGAGAAATTTCACCATAGACAGCAATGAACCAGCAAATCAAGTGACAAAACCAATACATAAGACAGTCCAGTCCAGTCCAGATTTCTGTCAATACAGGCCTGGTCTCCACAGTACATTTCTTAGTCCCCACATGGTAAAACTTTCACCATCTGCCTTGGGAGACTACTGCACAGTCTAATAAAGCTTGCTGCCAGGAAGATTTTATTCAACTCCAGATTACATTTCCCATTTCTGTATTTTTATAATTTCTACTAAGCCATGCAGATAAATTATAAGTGCACATTATGTCTGTCACATGCAGTTAGCTTTAACACAGTCAAAATTCTTCGATTGCTTTCCATGTGAATATGAAAAGAATGTTAATATGACAGCAAGCATAATTAAATAGGGACATGTTACTATATAGTTAGTGTTTAAGGAGAGCTACAGCCACAGTGTGTAGTTTCATTTACATACACAAAAATGCCTTTTTTAAATAACCAAAGACATTATGAAAAATACAATCTTACATCATTTCAGCTGTTCAAATATTTAAGAAATTGATGGAAGCAAAACAGGCTGTTCAACAATTGCACAATAAAGCATGTCTGTTTGTGATGTAATTTAGTCTGAAAAGGTTTTACTATGCATTTGCAAAATGGAACAAACCAGGAATGAAAATAGTCATTAAAAAGCCACAGTGGATGATAAATCAGTATCTCCAGATATGCCTTGAGTGCCTCTCTGCTGTCATGAACAAAGTTATTTAATGCCTGTTAAAATAGAAATGAATGCTTTGAATTTCAATAGGAAGTATGGACATTCCAAATTAAAGGACTAAAGCAGTAGATCAACTGTACTAAATTGGGCCAGTCAGATTCCCTAGACATGAAACTTGAAGGCCACAGTTTCCCAGTTTACCTGGCTGGATCTTTTGGAGTCCACGGCATACATATTTAGAAATGTTTTCTACACAAACTGTGACTGTACCCTATAAAGCAATTCTGTAGCACTTTTAGGATCCTTTCATTTTTGCCACTTCTACACCAAATGAACAATCTACCAGTAAAATACAATTTTTTCTAACTCCATCCCAGGAAGCTCTATCTGAGATGTAGAAGTGGAGCAGGGTTCTTATTTTCCCCATTGGATTACAGGTGCTGCATGTCAAAATTAATCTCCCCACGACAGATGGGCAAACCCATAGAATCAATAATATTCCCTCAGTGATATTTATGCAGACTTAAATAGGCTTGACTAAACGGGGCTAGCCAGAATTATCCTGCTTCCTTGGAACAACCTTTCCCCTACTACATCAGCTCTAGGCAATGACTTATTTTGTCCATATAGTGGACTAGCCCTATGCACTGGGCCCTAAGTTTCTGGAATAAACAGTTCAGTAGATGATGCACCTAAGAAGAATCCATGTCACACTCTCTGAGCTATAGTGATGCTGGCAAGAAAATACCAAATAAAATAAATGTTAACTATAATTGGTGGATAGGACATTCCCTATGTGTGACTACACGTAGGGCACCTATAGACATTACACTTAGACCAGTCTAAGTGAAAATCAGTTGATTGAAATCCATAACTGTACAGAAGTTTGGTGCACATAGACCGGTCTAAAATGGTACAAGTGCTCTAAGAGACACCTGGTGCAAGTTACATGCGTTTCAGATCAATTAAGGTTAGACCCATGTACTGGACTTCGGTACTATTTCCCTACTATCAGTTCAAGTAATATCACTATCTTCTGGCACTCCAGTCTGCTTTGCATTCCCTCCTACCCTCCCTCACAGGGGGTGCAGACCCCACTTCTGGGCTGTTTCAGCACTGAGCAAGCACAGCCCCTATCCCCAGCCCCACCTCTTGCCTCCAGCTATCCATCATCTGCAAGCAGGCATTTGGGGTAAGAAAGTATCTCTATCCCCCTGCATAATCCCCAGGATCTGGGCATCTTCCCAGCCGCCCAAAGAATGAGCTCTGAAATAGCTGCCGCCTCCCCACTTTGCACTCATGAAAAGGCACTAAAAGAGTTTATTGAGCTATACAAGTGAAATGTAAAAAAAATGTATAAGAGCTAGTGCTCGGCACCCCACCTTGGTTGGCAACAACATGGAGCTGGGTGGCAGAAAGGACACCAAGGTCAGGGACAGGAGATAATATGCACCTATCTATGAGAACCACTGGAGTTGCAGCACAGCAGGAATGAGAAACATTCCCCCTTCCCAAATAACCCTTCTCCCTCTCTCTCTCCCTTCCTCCTTCCCAGTCCAAGAAGGGCACAGATATGATGACAGAAGTCCCATGTGGGAACCATTATCTCATCCAATCCAGCCCCACTGCCAGGGTGGCTCCCAGATAATGCATCTGGGGAGGGGGGAGTGCTTTGGAATCATGTCTATACCACTGAGCACTGGTTCTGAGCCCAGTGCCTCCCCTACCTCCTCACACACATCTGATCCAACCCCAGGGAAAGTCCATGGGTGCCTTTACTCAGAAAAAGGCTCCCTACAATGAGGTCTTTTCCCAGTAAACAAGGAGGTTAAAAAAAGAGGAGGCTTTTGCAGTGGGGAAAACTGCAAAAACCTCCTCAGCTGGGCCCTGTGATCTGACAAAAACAAAAAGTGGACAGACCTTAACCAAGGTTGTTTTGTATGAACAAATATAATAAGGCAAAATCTCAGCTCTTCAATAGGTTGTTATGAAACTTAGTGCCCTCAAGGTGGAAATTTATCCAGGTTACCAGAAAACTTCCTTTCTTTGAGTAATAAAGTCCACAACTCTACTAAAATGGGTACTTAAAACCGCAAGCAGTTTGAAGGCAGAATGAGACCAATCTGTCCCTGGCAGCAGCAGAATGAAATTCTCTCCAGCTGAGATAGCTTCTACCGGCAGGATATTCAAATCTGCTTTCCAAAATTACAGATTGTGTTAAATATTGTGGGGAAAATACAATTTTTCTCCTATTGCAGAACATAGTGAATTTCACTTGATGCAAACCTATGTCTCTGGATAGCAATTTACAGCTGCACTCTGGGTGGTCCATGTGTCCTATAATGGGCCAGACTTGTGGACTCTATTTTCAGAGGCAGATAAGCATGGATACATTTCTCTTAATCAGCTTTGAACAGAGATTTTCACAGCATTACATCTCCCAGATCAGAACTGGGATTACCCTTTAAATCGGGGGGGCAATTATTTGGGCTAGAGGCCAATTTAGGGAGTTTTGGTGAGTTGTTGAGGATCAGGGTGGAGTGGGGTGCTGACCTGGCCTGCAACAGCTCACCAAAACTCCCTAAGTGGCTCTACCCTGCACTTGGCTGGGCAGATAGGATGGGGCTGTGGGCAGATGGGGAGTGGGGCAAGTGGGTGGGACAAGTGGTGGTGCTGGGGCTGGTGCTCGGCTTGGGACTGTGGGGCTGTGACAGCACGAGCCCACAGCTCAGGTTGAAGCCGCAATCCACTCTCTGTGTGCCGCTGGGATGGTTGCCAGTTCCACGGGCAGGGACATGTGCGGAGTGGATCATGGCTCTGTCCCAGGCCCTGCGTTGTCACCCCTCAGCAAACGCAGGGTCTTCATAGAGACCAGCCCAGGACCTATGTGGGCAGGGTACACGTGGCTGGACTGATGGGATGGGACCAGGGTTGGGTGGGAACCGGCATCTGGGAGTGGGACAGGTGGGCAGGGGTGGGGCCAGGGCTGGGGCTGGGATCAAGATTATAGGGCAATGACAGCACAGGGCCAGGGCCTGGGGCAGAGCTGTAATCTGCTCCCTGCAAGTCCCTACCCATGAAACTGGCACCTGTTGCAGGGATGTGTGTGCAGCAGATCATGGCTCTGCCCTGACCCCTGGCCCAATGCTGTGACTGCCCCAGACCCTGGCCTCAGCCAGGATGCCACTTCATGCCCGCCCATGGCCACATCCCATCTGACCGACCAAGTGTGCTCTGCCCACACAGGTCCCAAGCCAGTTTTCATGGAGACCCCACCTATCTGCTCCATCCAGTGTCCCTAGCAGTGGGCCTGGGGCAGACAGGCCAGAATGCCCAAGCAGTGGGGTTGGGTCTAGTGGTACTGGAGACTAGCAGCAGCAGCTGGAAGGAGTCACCGCTGTGGGGGCCGCCAGGAAGGGAGTTTGGCTGCCATACTGCCCCAGTCCCACTGTGTGCCCAGGGATAGTGCCCAGCTGCACACGTCATGGCCTGGGCTGCCTCCCCTCCCCCCTCCCCCATACCTGGGCCAGGCAGAGCTGAGGGACCTACCATAGGCTGTATAAAATCCCTTAGTGGGCTGGATCCCACCCACAGGCTATATTTTTCCCACCCCTAGTTTAAGTACTGACAGTCAAAATGAGGTAGATCATCAGGTTCAGCTTTTTCTAGGCACAAAGATGTGGGTTAAATTCTATAAAAAGAAAGGAAATGATATTGACTATGACCAAATGACCAATATATAGCATGTAATGACTTACTAGCCATCTACTAGATCTCAAAACTGAGATTATCAGTCTTCCTAAACATCAAAGTCTAATTCCCAACTGCTGGTAGGGCATTTCATTAACTTATTTAAGTGGAATGCAAATCCAGCTGTGAGGGCTACTTGCTAGAGTTAAAAGTATGGTAGTTCATCTTAGTAGAGGAAGCTCTCAACTGCAAATAAAATAAAATAAATTATCCAAAAAGAGATTATATCCACTCAGAGGCATATGACATAATGCCATATTCTGCACAAGCTGAATTTAGGCAATACTGCAAGGAACAGAATAAGATTCCAAGGTCACCTTCCACAACATTTTGTGAGGTGGGAATAAGGTTGATGCCCTAAAGAGGGATAGAGAGCAGAACTCTGTTTTACTTTACATAGCCAAATGGCAGTTTTCCAACTACATAAGTGGCATTTTTGGCACTTGCATAAAGTTTGCAATTCTGTTATCCATGCAATCTAGACATGTAAGCATCCACACAGCCCAGTAGGCTATGGGCTGGCTGGGCAGGTACACAGCTATCTCTAAGTGTAAGAATGAATGAACACTGATCTGACATCAGTTGAAGGAAGACACAAAAGCCTGTGGCAGAACACTTCAACCTCCCTGGACACTCTGACAGAAGCGACAATTTTCACATGATCTGGCCCCTGAAAGTGCTCTACAGCCATGATCAAACACAAGTGCATAGCTGCAGAGTACTTTAAAAGGGCCTGCTCCTGTGAAAAACTGAACCCTCGTTGCAGGAGTGGTCAGATAAAGATGCATCAAAACAGAGCGTCCTCAGTAACTTTGGTCTCCGCTGCCCCCCAGCCCTGGCACTGTTTTCAGAATGGGAGGGGGAGGGAGCAGAGGGAGTTCAATTTGGGGGTTTTTCAACTGGCACTGGAGGGTGGAGCAGGTGGATTGGAGACACCCCAAGGTGGAATGCAAAGTCCCATGAGTTACAACAAGGAGCTGCTCTTTTGTCTGTGCCTTATATTGTTGGCCTTATGATTGCTGTTTCCAGGTAGAAAAATTTTAGAAACTAGTTTGAACAGGAAATTGTGGAACAAGAAATCATTCACAAACTGGACTGTGTTAAGTATGGTTTAAACATGGAATACAGATTCTTAACCTATTACTTAGATTAACTTTTGTGACCCCTTTGTTTTTATGGGTTCTTTGTATGCCTTTCATAGCACTGCCCCTTCACATTCCTGCTTTATACTCTGTTGTTCTATGCTGTCCTTTCACAGTGTCTGATGAAGTTTGTGAAAGCTTGTACATATAAAATCTTATTCAGATTATTCCAAAAAGGTGCATATCATACCACTATAGGCATGTATATTTGAATGTAAATCCCAAGAAAATGAGGAGGACCCTCCATGTTTTAGCCCAAGGGCCAAGTGGTTAGGGCATTTGACTAGCAAACAGAAGATCCAGATTTTAGTTCCCCTCACCAAGCAGGTGTCTAAATCTATCTCTACACCGCAGGCTAGCCATTACCTGATTCTTCTCTCCAGTACTCTTTTTGAAGATGAGCCGTTGCACCTTACATTTAATAGTCAATGGATAAAATGGATGGAGAACAGCAAGGAAGTCTCTGCCCCATTGGGAGCAAGGGTCCAAACTAAAACCTATGGCCATTCCAGAGCGGTAGCTATCTCACTAAACCACACATGCTCTAGCTGAGGCTCTTCTACCTGACCCAATGTATCTCTAGCTCTTGGCTGCCCAGGAGGCCAGCTTCAGAGGAGAGCTGGAGAGGGGACTGGATAATGCCTGACATTTAGCCTGACCAAGTACTAAACTGTGAAGTCAGAAATGCAGATGCAAGCTCATTCTGGATGACAGGAACCTAGAGCATTGGTCTCTCACTCCTGGGCAAGTGTTTTAGCTACATAGGGAGCAGGTTACTCCTCCTCCAGCCCAACCCAGGAGCCAGGTTGCCCATAAAATCTAGTCAGCTCTCAGTTCCAATCAGGGGAGCACCCCCCAGGTCCCCCTTGGGAAGAAGGCTGTCACCTGAAACATGTAAAACTTTCAACATGTCCGTTGCCTTAGCACCCACCCCCAACAGCAAAAATAAAAGTCAACGCTATGGCTCCAGTGCATTTATTTTAAAGGGGGAACGCTTGTCCCACAACAAAGAAGGTGAGCAACAAGATAAGAAACAGGCAAATAACAAACAAAAGCAAAACCTCTGGTCTTTATTCAGCCCTTGAGAAAGAGGCAACCCAGGCTCGGAGCTTGTCCCTCAGTACATCAGCCTCCTCTCTCTCTTTGCCACCTTCCCTGGGAGCTTTTAACTTACCCTAGGGCAAGGGTGGTCAATTATTTGGGCCCATGGGCCACATAGGGAGTTTTGTTGAGATATTGTGGGCCAGGTCAGTACCCTGACCACCTTGCACAACAACTTCCCTATGTGGGATGGGGCCACAAACAGGTTGGGAGTGGTGTTTGAGAGTGGGACAGGTGGGAAAGATGGGGGAGACCCTAGGATCTTGGGTCACTGGCAGTGCAAGGCTTGGGGTGGTGACAGGGCAGGGCTGGGGCCGGGGCTGGGGCTGAGCTGTGATGTGCTCAGTGCATGTCTTTGTCCGCAGAACTGGGACTCTGGCCCAGCCCACAATGTTACTGCCCCAAGACCCCAGATTCCCATAGATACTGGCCGAGAGCCATGCAGGCAGGGCACTCTGATTGCATCCACCCAGCAGAGTGGCCTGCCCGCATGGTTCCTAACTGATCTCCATGGCCCCTGGGATCCTGAGCCAGTTCTGCAGGCAGGGATGTGCACTGAGTGCATCACAGCTCTACTTTTGCCCTGGCCCCATGCTTTTACCACCCCAAGATCCTGGGGTCTCTCTAGGCCCACCCATGTGTCCTGCTCCCAAACATTGCTTCCCGCCAGCCTGCAGCCCCATCCCAGCTGGCCAGCTGAGTTCCCTGCCCACATGGGTCCTATCCCTGACAGTGGCTGCTGGGTGGATGGGCCAGAGTGCCTGGGCAGCAGGGCTGAGTGTGGTGGCAGCAGCAGCCAGAAGAAGCTGCCACTACTGCTGCTGGGCTGCCAGAAAATGGAGTCTGGCTGCCACGCCAGCTTAGCCCTGCTGTATGCCCAAGCATGTACCGTGGCCTGGGCTGCCCCTGTCCCTGGGCTGAGCAGAACCAAGGGTCCTGCCACAAGCTAGGCAAAATCACTCCATGGGCTGGATCTGGCAGGTAGGTTGTATTTTGCTGACCCCTGCCCTAGGGCCACTCAATCATCCCTGTTGCCTGACCCAGGCCTCTTAGGCAGGCAGACTTCTCTCTCTAACCCTCTGCAGCTGGACATCAGTCCTGAGCCATGCACCTCGCTATACTCAGCTACTGGGGCTAAAACACTGAAGGACCATTCTTCTTCTCCTCCACCAGCACAGCACCTATTAGTCATGGCTTTTGCCAACTAAAAGTTTCCAATTTATGCACAGCCACTGTCAGCATGTATATAGTCGCATACCTACTGTGCATACTCAGTAGCCATGTGGATGCCTATGTATCCACAGTGCACAGCTAATAGAATAAAAAACTGTGTGTAAGTGACAAAAGTCACTTGTGTCCTGACATGTCCTCCTGGAAAACCGTCATTTGGGTGCATACAGTGAAATCAGATCTGTACATTACTGATAGAATTCAGATATACCTTCCCTTTACATGCATACATGAACTTTATGTGATAGGGACTTTACATGCGTTACAGCAGGGTTGGCCTCTGCAGCTCTGTCTTTCTGGCAGGATTTTTCTGCTCGTTGGAGAGGAGGTGGGTAGCCCCAATTTAACTGGGCAGGAAGGAAATGACTCTGTCCACACAGCCAGTTCTTCAACAAGTTGCTTCCCAAGGTGGGGTGGCAAGACCAGGGACCAACTGGACAAGCAGCAGCTCTGCAGAAATGGACCAGGGGCCACAGTAGACAATAAGCTGAATATAATCCAAGTGTGCCCTTGTTGCAAAGAAGGATAACTGCATACTGGGTCACATCGGTAGGAGTGTTGCCAGCAGATTGAGGGAAGTGATTTTTCCCCTCTATTCTTTACTGGTGAGGCCACATCTCAAGTACTGTGTTTAGCTTTGGGCTCCCCACTACAGAAGGGATGTGGACAAATTGGAGAGAGTCCAGCAAAGGGCTACAAAAATGGTTAAGGGACTGGGGCACATGACTTATGAGGAAAGGCTGAGGGAACTGGGATTATTAGTCTAGAGAAGAGAAGACTGAGGGGGGATTTAATAGCAACCTTCAACTACCTGAAAAGTAGTTCCATAGAGGATGGAGCTAGACTGTTGTCAATGGTGGCAGGTGACAGAACAAGGAACAATGGTCTCAAGTTGCAGCAAGGGAAGGTTAGGGTAGATAATCAGCACAACTCTCTCACTAGAAGGGTAGTAAAACACTGGAACAGGTTACCCAGGGAAGTTGTGGAATCTCCATCTTTGGAGGATTTTAAGACCTGGCTAGACAAAGCCTTGGCTGGGATGATCTAGTTAGGTATGGTCCTGCTTTGAGTGGGGTTTGGACTCAATGAGCTCCTGAGATCCCTTCCAACCCTAGTTTCCTATGATTTTATGATTCTAAAGGAAATATAACAATGACAATTCCCAAATAAAGGGTGCCGGCAAAAATCAAGATAGTCAGAAGGTAGCCTGGTTTCAAGGACTAAATTGGAACCACTCCTTGTTCTTAGCTGGTTTGAATAAACTTAGTCAGAGGAGGCTAATTATGCTGTACAGTTTTATAATTGTTTCATATCACACTCTGTATGAAAAGTGCATGACAGAATTATGGCAATTAGACCAAGATATGACCTAATTTCCTACTAGGTGTCAGTTACGGTTATCTTTTGACATTTCAGCCTCAAGTCATCTGAAAACAAGTTTAATTTTCCATTTGCTATTGGTCATTCAGTCTAAGGCAGTGATTCTCAACCAGGGTGCTGTGGGGTGCCACGCAATGTTAGAACTGTTAAGTGTGCAAACATGATTCACAAGATGAAACGAGAGATTTCAGATAGACACCCAGAGTGTTAAAAACTTTATGGCCTGTTATGGTCTTTTTGAGTTATTTGCAACAGAAAAACTGAGCTTATTGTTTCATAGTGAAAAAGAAATGAGTGAAAACTAAGAGCTGGCATTTTCTGAAGAGTGCCTTGAACCTAAAAAGATTGAGAACCACAGGTCTAGGAAGTGTAGTGGGGCAACGTACTTTGATGCTCCATAAAAAGGAATAGCAATCTAATGCTGTGATATATTTAGAAAAAATAACAGTGTGTTTTGCTTGGCCCACTCAGCAGATTTGCCAGCAGTGATACAAATAATGTTACTGTAAGTGGTTGGATAAGTTAGGCTTGCCAACCTCCTCTTTTTCCTGATGGAGGTCTGATCCAACTTCCAGTGGAAGTAATGGAAAGCTTTCCCATTGTACTGTGAATTTGGACTAGACCCTTACTCAGGATAGAATTTAGAACAAACAAGATGATGGACTTTTCATAGATTCCACCCCCCCTTTTTTTTAAAGAGCATTTCTACAAAAGAGCTCTCTGAAAACAGACAAACAGACCTTAAAAACAATCTCCTCCATTCCATACCACCTTAATTTGAGACAATTCACATTTCCCTTTGCCTCTACATGGTGACGCAAGCTTTTCAATGAAGGCACTTCAATACTT
>NW_017729005.1:10752234-10753639 GCF_001723915.1 Gavialis gangeticus
TGGCCTTTTCTTTAAGGCTTTTCATGATTTACTCCCAGATTAATACCATATGTACCCAAAAGACTTGAATGCTGACCTAGCTAGTCTTCTGTTAGCGTGAATGAAGAGATGACAATTTAAAAAAAAATTAAACCCCATTATAAAACTAACACTATACAATTCCACAATAATCAATATGTCAAACAGGGTTTGCATGAATGGCTCTGTGCTTCCAAGAGATAAAATAGGTTTGTAGGTTGGATTCACCTTATAAGTGGCTGCCTATAAAAGGAAGAGGTTGCTGTGCTTTCAGAAGAAATAACAGTAGCTCCTGGAAAGAAATGTTAGATTGGATGCTTTTAAAAATAATAAAATTGCCACAAAAGTGTGATAAATCAAACAAGAAACATTACAATGGGACTGGACATGAGTGCTGCCAAGATGACCAGTTTCAGTAATGTAGGTGGCCAGCCACCCTGTGTAAAACTAGCTAAGATGAACGAGTTGAACTTCAAAGTAAAGAAAGACATAACTGTCAGAACATGAACACTTACATGGGATGGAAGCTAAGTACTTGGAAGTTGATGTTTTAGAAGTCTGCAAAACCTGATGGGTGGAAATAGCCATGTAGAACTAAATGCTCATTCTGACAAGGTATCTTCAATGGAAAGAGATATGAAAGAGGAGATGGAATAATGGTAAAGATGGAATAATGTTAGTCATTACCATTTAGGGAACCATCTTGAATATGACCAAGTAGCACTGGTGAAACCAAACAGCTCACCAACTGAATCTGTATTCTAATTATATATACCACAATGGAATCCTATACTGATTTACTAATGACAAAGACTGTAAACAACATCAGACAGCAAACTTAAACTATAGTCTTAAAGTGTTGTTGAAAATCAAGAGTGCAAAAATATATTGACATATTAAAACAACAATCAGCTGAAATCGGTTAGGTGTCTGTTCAGCAATAGGCCCTAGAGAACCAGTCTTCACTCTAAGAATATTACACAAGTGCACCTCAGAAATTAAAGATTAGCTTTGTTTTGATGATTTTGAAAAGGACTTGAAGGCTGTAATGTTGATTCACAAGAACTCCATTGATTAAAAAACAGTAATGAGACAGAAGGCAGCAACAGGAATAAATTATTGCAACATCAAAAGCAGCATATACCATGGATACACTTTATCTCTGCAACTGTTCAACATATATGCAGATGGTGTATTACAAAAAAATCCAGAAGATCTCAGCCAGGTTATCTACATTAATCAAAATGATTTTAACAACATAAGATAGATGACAAGAGCAAAATTTCAGATATTCTTAGCACCTTGAACAATACCAGTAAAAACTATGGAATGATGATACACATTAAGGGCACGTCCACACATGCAAGCATGTGCACTTGCAGCAGCT
>NW_017729005.1:10753836-10754765 GCF_001723915.1 Gavialis gangeticus
TGCTGTGCCCAGCAGTATAAAAAGCTGCCCTGGCAAGTAGCTCAGGGCTACTAGCTCTCAGGAGCTTCTGGGGCCCAGCCAATTGGTACCTGTGGACACTACCCCTTGTGCCAGCTGGACTGCTGAAGCAGCCCTGAGAGTTCCCTGCACCCTTTACCCATTGCAGCAGTCTGGCAGTGGGGGCTGCTGCCTGGCTGTGATCTGCTGCACACCTGCCAGACTCAGATGGGGCCTGCAGAGCCAGTAGAGGCATCTACTCCTCTGGGCCAGCTTCCAGGGGACTGCGGTTGCAGGGTTGGCCTTTGTGCAGCACTACTGCCATTTGTGCCTCCTGCCTGGCCTTCTAAGCAGCTATCACTCAGAAGATGTTCTGGGTGTGGTGGCCTGCTTTGAACTGTCAAAGCATGTCCTCCTGGTTCCATTTGTCCAGGAGGTCAGCCACATCCAGATGGGTCCAAAGTGCCAGCTCTGAGCAAGCAGGGTCCTGCCACTGGCCTCCCTAGCAGGAATTCTGGTGTTCCTTATTGGAAAACTGAAAAATCCTTGATAAAAAATATATCCCAAAGTCACTCTGTAAAATACCCCCAAATCCATGTTCCTCCACAAGTAAAACAAAAGACCACTATATAAAGACAGAGAGCAAGAAAGAGACAGTGATCATTTGGACAATGTTTTGATATATCTTACAGCGTTAAAGCAAGTCTCTTATTATAATAATAAACTGAACTATTATTATCTATTATTATCTAACTCTAAATACATTTCATGAATTCATGAATACATGTATTGCTGCACTCCCACAGGACGATGGCCCCCACAAAAGGGATTTGCCCCACCCAACAGGGGATTTGGCCCCTATACAAGGGGTACAGGCCCTCAGCAGGGGATTCAGCCCCCCAACAGGGGGTTCAGCTCCCCAACGGGTGCCC
>NW_017729005.1:10755009-10755394 GCF_001723915.1 Gavialis gangeticus
CCCCCAGACCCCCCAATGGCTGCCCCACTCAGCCTCACTCCCCAACTTGCATGCCCATACCCCCAAGTCTACCCCCACAACCCCAGCCATCATCACTTTAAAAAAACCCTCAGAAAAAGAACAGAAAAAAAAATGGGAAAAAAAAAGGCTGGGGGGAGCTCCAGGGCCTCCTGGCAGAGCCCCTCAGGCAGCAGAGGACAGCGGAGGGGCAGCAGGGCCTGGGCTGGGGCTGCTGGGGCTGTCACCCTGCCCCACATTGTGCGGGAAGGGCCCCAGTCAGCCAGACAGCAGCTGAACTGCCGGTAAATGCCAGGGATTTGGGGACTTTTTGTTTTTAAAGTATGGGGTGGGGGGGGTTGGGAGCTGGGCACAAGCAGGAGCAGGG
>NW_017729005.1:10755537-10769884 GCF_001723915.1 Gavialis gangeticus
GGGGCTGGGGGAGTGGGCAGGACCACCAGGGCTCCCCCCATGGTCCCCTCCTCCAGCCCCCCCAACCCCTACTCACCGGCATTGGAATCCTGGTGCTGAAATATGCGGCCTGGCCGGCTGCGTATTTCAGCACCAGGGTGAGGGCCAACCATAGAGACGCTCTGGCAGCCAGAGTGTATCCATGGAGGACCCAGCTTCTGGTTGCCTCCGCTTTTTTAAACATTGAGTTTTCATCTAATTTTCTCCCCGCGCTGCAAACTTGCAGCATGGGGAACATTTTTTGTTCCTGCACGTGCCTGTTACCTTGCTTCAAAGGGGTTTGAGGCAGGGCAAGAGGCAGGTGCACACTCATGTGGACACGCCCTAAGACAACAAAAGACAATGATGACCATAAACAAACTCAGCAGCACATGGCTGGTGACAAAAATATTTCAGTGGTTAAATGATGGAATAAACAAGAGTCTGAGTTATGTTATGAAGAGTCTGATACCATCTGATAAAAGATGTGATATAGAAAACTTCCTTCCCATCAGAACAGCAGAACAGTGGAACAAGCTTCCCAGAGAAGTTGTGGAATCTCTTTCATTGGAAGTTTTCAAGAGGTTGGAAAGGCACCTGTCTGGGATAGTATAGAAATGACATCCTACATTTGTGCAAAGGGTTGGCCCAAAATTCCCTTGAGGTCCCTTTCAATCCTGATTCTATTATTTTAAGGATGGCTTTTCAAAGAAGGTTCATTTTACAATTCCAAAACCTTCGGTCTGTAGAAAATTGAAGTTTTGCACCTGAGATTTCTGATGACCAAAATTACATGGTCACCCCTCCTATATGGTTGTGAAAGCAGACACTTAAAGACAGAGACAAATTAGAGCATTTGAATTTTGGTGATATGGAAGAATATTGAAAATCAGCTGGACATCCAAAACCAGAAAGAGATGTTGAGAAGAATGAACTTAAAAAGAATACATTCTGTGGACCCATTGACAATCACCAAACAGCTCATTTGAGTACTTATACTCTCAGACAAACTAGAAGCAAAACCAGGAAGAAGGAAAAAGAGCCAGGAGGAAGCATATCACTTCAGCTTGCAAGACAATGGGCATTTTGCAACTTTGTCAACACAGTAATAGAGGGAGGTTGATAATCAGCCTCTGAATGAGCTAACAGTTGAAGAAGAGCTATAGCTCCTAGAATAGCTGACATGAAGGAGAATACACTATATCTGAAAGCTTGTCTAAATCTATCCCAACCGTGCAGTTGACCCAATAAAAAAGATCACCCACAAAATCTTTGCCTCTCACATAAATTCTTGAATTCCTTTTCCTCCTATGTATTAAAAATGTTTGCGTACTCATACTAAAATGGTTACTGTCTGCATCTCTCTCATATACTGTACACAAATACAGTGAAATTCTGTGCAGCGCCTCCTGGAAGCAGAGGTGGCTTTATGCTTTCCCAGAGTCACTCTGGAACCAAAAGCAACACCCAGACTAACCAAATTGGGTGCTCCCTGAGACTCTTGATGACAAGGTATTTAGCAGAATGTAGCAGATACTTTAGAATCTGATGGAGGCCGTGATGTGAATGCTTCTGCTATGGTCGTTCATATATGCAATGATCTATGCATCGCATTGCAAGAGAAGGACTTTGCCACTGTTGAGAACAGACTGACATGTGCACTGAGGAACCTCGCAGATTATGACAGTAAGAACTAGCTTTGCACCAACCCAACTAAGAAGCAGGTCACAGCTTTTCACCCATACCATAGAGAAACCCAGCAGAAATTAAACATCATCTGGGATGGAATCCCACTGACTAATCACCTGAACCCTGCGTACTTGGGGATTGCATTAGATCAAACGCTTAACTTCAACACACTTGTAGAGAAGATGAAAGGGAAAGTCAGCACCCACAACAACATACTTCAAAAGCTGGTCAGCTCAAAGAGTAAACCCAGCTACATTATGACCCACTGCTATAGTCTTGTGTTACTCCACTGCAGAGTATGCACATCCAGTAAGGGAATGATCAGTTCATGCAAGCAAGTAGACCCAGCTCTAAATGACAGCTGTCATGAAATAAGAAGATGTCTAAAGCGAACATGAAAGTATAGCCCGTACTTATTGGCTGGCATTGCACCACCTGATATCAGAAGAAAGCTAGCAAGCCAGAAAGAAAGATCACAGCAGATGGAAGACCCCAGGCATCCACTTTATGGTCACACAGAAGTAAGTAAATGGCTTAAGCATAAAAGAGTTTTGTGATCAGTGTTGTGCTGTTAGACACGACAGCTGACAGGGTGTGACTGAGGTTATGGAAGGAAAGACTATGTGCTATCAGGTGCTCTGAAATAGACCTGCCCAGATGGGCTGATCTATACTGGCGCCATCATATCGATGTCTGAATAGCTTGCATCTGCAAACTGGAAGATCAAAAACAAACATGATCAAATGGGGCTACTCTAATGATATGAATATATGCAAATATGGTGAAGTGGAGCACCTGCTTGCTTGCCAACTCCTTGATGAAACCTGTGTGAAGATGGCCCTTGCTGCAGCAATGGAAAGCACCATTGTTGTGCACAATTCTGGAAAAACATCTAGTTTATGATAAGGACATGAGAAGAAAAACAACCCAGTCCCTGAATTCCAGTCTATGAAAACCCTTTTCACACCGACATGCTCCATCTGTCCCCCAGACTGGCCTTCAGGCAGGGGGCCTGCATAAAACAGCCTGCAGCTATCCCAAGACTTGTCTACACAGGGTGGGGTTTGATTCACAACCTGGTCAGTTGCTGTGCCTTGAAGTTACCAGCATTTACAACACAATTCTTTGTACATATTTTCTATTTGTCTGAGCCTTTAGGATAGGTCAGGATATAAATCTAAAATGCAAATAAATATTAAGGTAATGTGCATTAACATTCATTTGCCTAAATCTGTACTGTGCACTCAGTTGATAGTCTTCTATCACCATAAAAAGGACCTGGTGAAGTGCAAAGCAATTTGTGAGCTCTCTTTCCCCCATTTTGGAGTGAGGCTGACTGATATCACTTCTTTGTTTAAATTCTGCCACCTAGATAGGATAAGGCCTGTTGCAGTTGTATGTCTCTAGTGTCACCATTTAGCCAGCACTGCCACACTACCTGCACCATGCCTTTACTTTAAACCATACTGAAGCCTTCTTTAGAGAGGCTAAGGCTCAGGTAGTTCTTAAAACAAAACATCACAACAAGGATGCTTTTGAGGTCATTACTAAAGAGATGTCCAAGCAGGCTTAGTTAGGACATCTGCACCATGCAATGCTATGTAACAAGCAAGAAAGCAAGCCAAGAACAAAGACCAAAGTGCTTAAAGGTCTTGTGCCACCTATCCATGTTATGAGAACATAGACAGTCACAAGATACTACTTCAACACCATTATTTGCAGTGGACACCCTGAAGGCAAACATGGACAGTAGACTTCAGGACCAATATGAACCCTGAGGAAAAACCAACTGAAAAAACTAGGAATTCTTACTATACAAGAGTCTGGCAGCCACCAAAGCACTGAGAAAAGGCTTTGAAATGCACCCACCATACCTATAAAAAGTATGTCATAAGAACAGCCATCTATTGATTCTAACCATAGGTTCATCTTGGCCTGTATCTTACGTCACAGTGGCAGAGAGTGGATGCTGAAAGGTGGAGTGAGAAGGGCATGACCAGAGTTTATTCCACTGTTCTCCTACTTGCAGCCTCCAGGACTTAGGATCTAAGAAGTTCTGATTCAGAGGTTGTAGCCGTACCTCCCATACTCAGTAGCTACCAATGCCCTTTCCTCCAAGAACTTGTCCAATCTCTTCTAGAATCTGACTAAATCAGTGATGAATTTAATCAGATTGCCTGGGGGGGCCGGGTGCAGATTGGCAGTGTCCATGCTATCCATGGGCAGGATCCAGCTGGTGCTCCCAACCCAGCACTGGCATGGTGGGCACCATCTGGCCTCATGGAGGGTGGGGTGTGGGGAGGCAGCCTGGCCCCAGTGCAGCCCCACAGGAAAAGAGAGCATAACCCTGCCCCTGGAGAGGAAAGGGGGCATGGCTTGGCCCTGTGGCAGGGGGGAGGAGAGAAGGATGCATGGCCCAGCCCTAACCTAGCCCCATGAGGGGAAGGACATGTTGCCCAGCCCCAATGGGAGGGAAGGGGGTGTGGCCCAGTGGGAGGGAAGGGCGTATAGCCACAATGGGAGGGAAGGGGGTATAAGTTTGGCTCTGACCCGCCTTGCATGTATTGGGGTTTGGGAATTTGGCAGGGGAGAGAGTGACTGTATTAATGGCCACTGCTCCCCCACTGCCAAATTTCCTGACCCGTGGGCAGCCCTGCAGGTCAGATGCAGTGGTTTCATGGGCTGCATATGGTCTATGGGCTAGAGGTTAAGCACTAAGGCTGTGTGAAACTTCACCGGCTGTTTTGTTTCAATGCTGTTTCAGCTTGTTTCAAGCTTGATGTTACCACTAACATCATTGCTGTTAAAACCACTGCAAAATTTGCTCAATAGCACAGAAAGTAGGTGGCAAAGCTCAAGTCATTTGATGGTGAAATACCACATATATCTCTGCAAACTGCTATGTATTTTCAGTGACAGGCATCTAACACTGTTTTGTCTAACCAGGCTGATACCAGTTCACAAATGACAAAAAATGATGGGTCTTGGGCTGGCAAGAGAGGGACTATTGGGATTTGAGTTTGACTCCAGTTCCCAGAATTGCTTTTATTTTATATTTTTCATTCCATTCCATTCCATTCAGAATTGCATTTGCTTTGCATTTACTTTTCATTTCACCCAGGAAGAGCACACACCAACTGCAGAAACTTCCTCAGCCTGACAAAGGGTTTTTAAACCCGAAAGCTTGCTTAATAATTGTTTTCCATCTATTTAAGTTGGTCTAATAAAAGACATCAGATTCACCCAAAGAATCTTGTCTGCCTATGTCCTTAGACCAACATGGCTACAACCTACACCCCTATTAACTTTGTAGAGCATCTTACAAGGATGGAGGCCAGAGGGAGGCCTGAGGGAAAATCCCATAATGCATAGGGCCCAGTCACAGGACATAAGAGCACAGAATAGTTGTCTATAACAGTGGTCTCCAAAGTGGGGTGCACGCACCCCAGGGGGTGCGCAAGACAATCCATTGGGGTTTGGGAAGAAAATATTAGAATTCTATTTATATATATACAAATATACATATATTGGGGGGGTGTGCTCAAAAATTTTTTACTGATAGGTGTGCGCGATCAAAAAATTTTGGAGACCACTGGTCTATAACACTGACTATTTAATATGGAGAAATTCTTCAACATGTGGAAGTAATGATATGCACTATAGTGACAGCCAGCTAGGTGTCTGTAAAGTTAAAGTATATCATCTAATATGCAACAGATGGTGCATCACAACTCAGTATGCACTAGATACCCCTTTTCAACAAGCACCTATCAAGCATATGCAGTAGAGAAATTCTTCCTGCCAAGGGAAAGGAGTTTTCATCAGACCTATACACTGCCCTGGCAGCATATAGAGGCAGCAATGATAACCAGGAGGAAACAGGTATTTCTCAGAATTTAGCTGTCCAAATATAATAACCTAAGGAAGAAAGACTAGGGCAGAAGGGTATAAAGGAATCTTAGTTATCCCTGCAGGTCTAACTATCCTGCCCATACTTGTCATGCCAACACAGCTACACTATATCCTTTCTAAAGTGGGGTATGCTTCAGCACAGTATCCCTACTATGGTAGGTTATATTCCTTGCCTAAGGCAGAGAAGTCATTTAAAAAGGGCAAGTGCCCCCAAACTGCTTGGCATTTAAGTTCCAGAACACACTCATCCACTTCCTTTCACAGAAGGAAAAACCACAGAAAAATAATTCATCTAAATAGCTACTTGGTGTCCTTTCTTCTAACAAGTAGACCATGCTTCCTTATCATGCATCTACCAACTTTGGAGCCTCAGATAGACTCTGTCACCTCCTGTCACTCCCCCTGCCAAGTAAGGTAACTTAAGTCTACGCAAATAAACTGTACTGCTGCTTACTTCTTGGCTTCTGACTCACTCTTGTTCCTTAATCAATGGATTCAGCAATCATCCATCCACAATATATATCCATTGCTCTAGACTAGGAAAGAAATTCCAGACAAAGCATGAATGATAAGGACCAAAAGTATAGTGCAGTTATATTTTTTCTGATGTTTATCTTTGCAAAGGCAGGCCCTAATTCTGCAGCTGCTGTATACACAGAAGTCTCATTGCCCTGCATCAGCAGTTGCCAAATCAGGCCTTTGATACCCATTTTTAATTAAAGTTTAATAGATTCACCTTCAGATCTGTTTATGAACGTTTTAAAAAAATCAAACATTTAATATCTGGAGATACACGGTGAGGCCCTCGAACATGCTTACACTACCTCTGTGCTCCCAAAGTCCAAAGCAGCTGGGAAGCCAATGGCACTGGTTACCTGATGATTCCCTCCAATGTAAAAGGAATCATGAGGTGGTATGAGGGAGGCAGATTAGTTCTGCACCCCTATTCTTTACAGCTCCTAGTGTAGAGAGCCTCTTGGAGTGTGACCAAGGGACAGGGGAAGTGGGAGAGTCCTACTGCATTGATTTCTGAGTCCTGGAAGAATCTCCGAGCAAACAATGCAGCCAGGCACAGCTTAAAGCAGCCCCTAGACTTTTCAGATGAGTCCTATTGCCAGGAATGGAGGGAAACAAGAGAGCTGTATTGTTGCAGAGGTGGAGCACGTGGACCAAGTGAGTCACTCAGACCTTTTAAAAAAATAAGTTTCTGGTAAGTGCTCCCCAAGGCAACTGTGGTTTAAAATAAGAAGTGGAAATGGCTTGAGCCACAACTTGATCTCTTATGTTCAGTGATCCAGCTCCAAATGTTAAGACTGGAAATTATGTCTGTAAAGGGACCAGTCATTAACAGGAAATCTAAACACACTTGACCTGGGGAAGTTTGGATCTAAGCATCATGTCTTGAGGCTATGGTTAACAAATGGCATAACATGTAGTTATTTTGCTTTCCAAGGCTGTTGCAAGAAAAGTACTAGTAATAACTGGACTATGTTAACATCTGCACAGCACTTTATTTATAAGGTAAATATCCTCAGATCAGAAAATCCACTGTTGTGAGGTTACTGCAGTAGAGCAAAAAGCCACAGTCCCCTTTCAAGCTGGTTGGCTTATAAATGTCTAATGCAGCCCAGGATAGAGATGATCAGCAGTTCCTGAGCAATTCTTCAATGTCCTTTTCAGAGTCAAGTCCCATGGTTGAAGGTTCACCAATACTAACTATACCGAGGCCTTGATATACTGTTACCCACAGCTGAATGCTGCCTGGATGGCATGGACTTGCCCTTCTATACATTTTTTGCTTGCCTTCAGTCAGTCACGTGTTTGCTCAGATGGAAGTTAGAGAACAGACCTGCATTTTACCTGTACATCACAGAATGTAATCTCTCACTGTAAGGCAGCCTGTACAGCTCCTTAAAAAATAAAACTGACTTCCCACATATTCCCTTGACCATCACAGCCACACCACTGTAAGACTAATAAAACTAAAAAATTAAAAAAAATAAAGAGAGAAAATATTTCTAATGATACTAGTACTAGAGGGCCAGGTAACAGAAAAACATTGTGCTTGATGCTGAACAAACTCATGGCAAAGGCTGTGTGATGCTCTGAACATTTAGAGCAGGGTGACAGCACATCATTTTATATAAGACTCTTTCTACATGGAAATTTCTTTCACATCCAGTGCATCCCCACCAGGCAGAACTGTATAAACTGGTATAAACTGTAGTGCAGTCAGGATCAGAGTGTGTTGCCACCATTTCAGCAAAGCCTGACTGGATATAAACAACTTTAAAGTCCGCTAATACAGAGGCACCCACTTCAAACTCATTTCTGTCAGTCACTAGACAACTGCCAGACCACAAGAAAATTTTAAGCAGGAATAGGTAATTTCCTCTAATGTGTCAGCCGCTGGAATTATTGTGAATTCTGCTTTTTAAAATATATTTAAGTAGAAGGGCAAAAATACACCAAGCAACTGGTGAAGCGGACCATTTTTACACCTAGAAAATTAATCCTCATCAGATTTTATTTTTTTTATACACACACACACACACACACACCTATAAATATATAATATATTATATTAACATATATATACACATGCAAATGCCACCCTGATTTTAAAATTGTGTGTGAGATATATATCTCATACACACAATTTTAAAATCAGGGTGGCATTCACATTCAATAAAAACTAAAGATATCTGTTCTCAAGCCACAGTGGAAGGCACCTCAATCCACTTGCTTAGTAGGGAATTAGTCCTAGTTTCAGGGCTCGTTAATATTGCAGTTCAAAAGTTTAAAGACTTTACAAATGAACCATCTGGCTCTCACTTTCCCAGCTATGAAGCACAATTATTCTCCCACTTCCTACCTCTCTTGTTGATAAAGCTTTTGAGGTTGGTGCTTTACTCCAGTAAATGCAAAACAATAGTAACGTCATTAACATTCATATTACAGGACTGCCAAGATCAAGGTGCTGTTGTGCTAGATACTGTACAGACATAGAAGACATAGCCCCTAGTCCAGACAGTTCAGAGTCCAATGGAGATAAATGATGGTAGGCAAAGAAAGATACGGTGACCAGCAAGCCAGTGGCAGAACCAGGTACAGAACCTACATTTCTTGAACTACAACCCAGTGCAGGTCTGGTCAGAATGTTTTTGACACTGTGGATTTCTATTTGAAAACTCTAGGTTTCTCTTGTGAATCATGTGTAAGTGTTTGAACACCCAACAGTGCTGATATTATGTGGTACCTTTAAAAGAATGTTATGGCACAGCACTCTGTTTGAGAATCTCTAAAATATTCCTACTTCTTTATTTTTCATCATGTACATATACAGTACCCAAAGAGTGTTTGCTCTAGAGCCATTTTCCCTTTCCACAAGTCACTGTGCAGTTACCATGCAACTTGACAGAATTACTACGTGCTCATAGCATAGTTATGACCAGATGCAGAAGTGTATTTCCTGGTAGTTCTAGTTTTGTGCCACTTATTCTCAGGAGTGCTAAGGATGGATGATCTTTTGAATGAAACCAAAGATCACAAGGATGCTCAAAGAAGAAACACAGTTTGTCCAAACTAGTAAAATGTCACACATTATACTTATTACAAAGTTAAATTCTCAAAACTTGGTGTTCAAGGAATGTAAGCAAACAGGTTATTGTTGAGAGAAATACCAAGTGCACATGCATAATTGGATACTGTGCATGAATATTTTGGACATGTGTTTTTGGAACTTTAGCCTAGTCATGAAAATAATGTATTGATCTGTCCTTAATTCCAACATGTTCTGGCTACCTTAAAGTTGTGTAAAATGTGCAACAAATCCAAACAAATTCATTTCTGAAATGCTGCAGTTGTTTCACCAAACTTTCACAGAAATCCTATGAACTGTAACTGTTACTTTTATCATGGGATCTTACATACAAAATAGTGCAAAACTCGCCTAGGAATAATTTCAATATTGCAAATATAGGTTACTCCAAATCTTGGTCTTTAGCTTTGCCTGCAATTTTATGATGAATGTATCTGCATGCACATGATTATGTTAAAAATGCAGATTACACACCTACATTAAAAAACTCATGGAATTAAGAATCTTCAAATTCAAAATATACATTCTTCTGCCTCTCAAGTTTTCCTTTCTCCTTTAGTGAATTTACAATATTAGGGGTGTAGCACACAGAAGAAATTAGTCACATCCGTGAAATTACAGATGTTACTGTTTGCCAGTCTTGAACTATCTCAGTGGAATTCTATTTGAAACCACACCAGAGATACAGGATAAGAAAAGCTGGATTGTGTCTAACCTTGCACAGATAAGGAGATGAAGAGGTACAATGATGCTCCTTCCACCAGTCTGCACTCCTACACCACAGCTAGAGACACATCTGAGCATTGCATTCAGTGTAGTGACTAGGGTCAAAGGTAGGAATCACATATCAACAGTCACATTTCTCAAGGATCCTATTCTCCACTCCACACTACCCAAAGAATTGAGTCAGCGGTACAACCTCCTTATGGGTGTATCTACACATCGCCCTATGATGATGTAGCAATGTACTACATCACCATATAGCATGCTACAGCGATGTAGCGATCACATGGGTCTATACATGATTGACAGCTATGTCACTGTAGCAGTGCACTCCCCCATTTTAGTCCACCACTGTAGTGACGTAGTAGAGAAATCTAACCATGCACATAGTGCAATACAGGCAGTTACTGTGCTGTGCTTTATTACTCCAAAAGGAAGTACTAAAGTACAGCGCCATAGCAACATCACCATATGGCAACGTGTAGACAAGCCAAAATGTATAGAAAGGGTTGTTCAGACACAAGTTGCCAGATGCATTAGCTTTGGTAGTATTTGCTGTTCTATTGTCTCTTTTCACCCACCTCCAGTTTAAAAAGGATTTTAACCTGCCTATTACCTTGAAGCTTAACAGCCTCTGTATTGCGAGTGATGTTAACAGCTTGGGCAAAGTGAGTGAAGTTCACTTTTACACCCAAATTTATCTGCTGACTTTTATGCCACATGCACTAGGAATAAAAATAGTCATTAATGAGGTGGAATATAAATTCTTTGCTCCTACACTCAGTTACTCAACTACCATATTCCATCAAATGTAAGATGCATTTTTAAAAAGTGAATAGTTCTTCTAAAAAATGGTCTGTCTTAAATTGTCTACAATCACCACAGAGATTGGTAAATCACCTTGTAAATGTGCCTTTATTTGATGAAGGGGGTGGGGAGTGGGAGTGGATTCTTAAAATAAGAGTCAGAAAAATGTGGGTGTTAAGTAAATCTTCTAGTCAAAAGAATACACCATTCCTTCTAAAAACTTGGGGAAGCATCTGTACTGTAATTATGCATACATATAGTATTTACTGACCATCATAAACCTGCAGTCACAAGATTTGATTCTCCTTTTAATGCTAAAATGCTAAATTTACATCACATAACCTGCAGGGCTGTAATAGTTACTGACAAGGTACAAAATAATATCCTTGTGAAATCCCGAACTTATAACTCATTAATCAAAACAGTACCTGGACCCTCCCCACAACTGCAATGTCATTGGTCTCGTTAGAATTAAACCAAGGGTGAATTAGACTTGCTCTTTGAAGAAGAAAAGTGCTATACTATGAACTTATTAAATCCATTATAAAGTCTCTTTTTTCATATTCACCTGCTAAGTGATAGTTTCCAGAAGTCCAGAAGCAGTATTGAATATAAATACTAACGTTTACTTCCTGGCATAGAGAAGTTCCTCTTAAAAATTCTGGGCCACTTTGCTTCCCAGCTCTTGAAATGTCACCATTCATATGCAGCAAGACTATAAGATTATCATGCCCCTCATCCGCACTTATCACATGTTCTGCTCTAAGCTAGGGTATGGGAACCATATAGGCTTTTTAATAACTGGAGGGAGTCCAAGGAGATAAAGAACACAGATTCAGAGGCTGAAATTAGCTTATTTGGCACTGATTCATTTTCATAGTTGAATCAGAGCTAGGCATCTGGGTTGAAGTTCAAGTACCATGGTGCTGAAATCTTACCACTTGCACTCCTCAGATTCCACCCCCAGAAATCACATGAAACATACCTTACCCTTGAGAGAGAACCACCGCTTCAAGTTGTGGAAATCTCACTGTATTTGAGGCAGAAGTGGAAAATTTGCCTCTTCCCATTTTGAACTTGTTGTATACCCAATGCTTAGAAAGACCCCAAAACACAAAAGGAGGCTTACATCTGAGATTCCCTTTTAAGAATTTGCAGGGAAGGCAGAGGGAAGAACAATGGCATTAGGACTTAGTAAAGCCTGCTACAGTTAATCGACCAGTTACTGCTAGCTAAAGAGTATCCAATTAACCAATGCTCATTAGTTTATAAAATGATGAAAGTATGAAAGTGATATATAATAATCAACATGGGAAAACAGTCATTTCCAGATATGCACTTTTAAAAGATAGCAAAGTATCTAGTTGGCATTTTTCAGCCTGCTGTGTCAGCACCAGCACCGTGTTACTTCCAAGTGGGTGTGTCTACACAAGACGCTTACTGCACAGTAGCTTGTTACTACTATGCAGTAGTGTTGCTGGGCATGAACCACAATGCGATGCTACTGTGCAGTAGTAGCAAGCTACTGTGCAGTAAGTGTCACTAGGCAACATGCTGCGACACTATTGTGCAGTAACCGGTGTTAGATTATGGAAGTACTAAATGACTGCACAGTAACAACTGCTCAGTGGGAGGCTGGTGTAGACATGCCCAGTAGCCTTTTTGCAGAACTAACAGAAATGGCTTTGAACATGCTACCACCCACAAATCTTGTCTCCTAAACCCTTTCCCATTCAGTGGTTTCAAAATTCATTTAAACTTCTGTGAATTCTATGAACAAGCTAAGACTGAAACTACACCAGCTGTGACTTCCCATTCTGTCACCAGGTCAACATTTCCCCATTCCCCCCCACACCTACTTGTCTCACACCGATTGTCCTCCATTACCTCTGATCCTCACTGCCATGCATTTGCATGTCCACAGGCCTACTTTTTAAAATATTGGCTTCTATTCCATCCAGGAGAACACAAAACACCAGACTCTTCCTATGCCTGAAGAAAGGTGCTTGTGCTCGAAAGCTTGCAATGAAAAATTTTTCTGACTATTTAGTTGGTCTAATAAAAGATATCACATTGACCCAAAGAACCTTGTCTGCATATGTCCAGAGGCCAACACGGTTACAACCAACACCCTTTAAACACCAAACACACAAAGGCAAAGGCCTGGGGTAAAGTCCTTATAGCCATGCCTCCTTTGTTGCTGTAGAAATTAAATTTAGTTAATACGTACATCATTAAACCCTGCCCTTCTCGTAAAATCCACTGGAGGACCTTAAAGTATCCCAATGTTTCTTTGTTTGTCTTCTTCTAAATGGATAGACTTCAATTTAAAATAATGGCAACAGTTACCCAGAGAAGAACTTGCCTCAGGAGAAAGAGGGGATGTTTGTCCTGCTCCTTAGAGACAGGAGCAATGTTTGGAAAAGAGAGCTGCAGTGTACACTGGGGATCCCATAGCAACAAACTAGTGGGAACTACTGCAGAGATACGATAGGTTAATACATAGTTTAGTTGTCTGGCACCCTACAATCACAAGAGTCACTCAGTTTTTTACATTATACTTGTACGCAGATGCCAATAGGCAGAGGACACAGTTGTCTGCTGCCCTGATATCTACCCCAGCTAAATAAATAAAAGCAAAATATAGTTTGGCTTAATAACCAATCTAATAGTAGGAAGAAAGTAAAATGAAAATCCTTTACACTCCTGAACCTTTTGGAAGTATACAGCAAGCTTCTCTTTGAGCATCTAGTACAAGGACTTTTATAGACCAGTAAAATCGGAACAGCAGCCTAACCTGTACACTAAGACTTTTGAGAACACTTGATGCTGATTAAACAACTTTGAGCTTTATAAAACAGATTAAAGAGATTAAGTTCACTGAAGTGAAGATGAAAGAAAAACTGTCTGACAAAAATAATGTTGCAAGTGTTTAAAGCCCCTTCTTTGTTGCCATAATTCCATACAACCCGAGATAGAGGAGTCATGATGCTGTTTTTAATCTGTAGCTTGGTGGATACAAACTGCTGTCTCCACCTCCCTTTTCACAGTTCTAGCTAATTCCTATTGCATTCAATGGCTGAACTTATTGCGGGGGTGGGGGGAGGAAAACATCAGCACCTAACTCAGCCTGAAGTAATGTCACATTAAACTAAGGGCACAGGCAGAAATCACGTTTTTCACGCAACTGCCCCCCAAAAGTGCTCTAAAGCTATGCCATTACACACGTGCATGGCTACGGAGCACTTTTAAAGTGGCCTATTATGTGACAAATTAACCCTTACCAAATGAGGTAACACCCCACTTTAGGGTGCCTTAGGGAACTTGTGTTTCCTAGGGTTAATTTGTTGTGCAATCAGGGCTGAACTGATGGAGCCCAGCCCAGCTCCTGAGACTGTCAACAGGAAGAGAGGGGTGGTGGTGGGGAGAGAGCTGCCAGCTGGGGTTTGCCTCACCTAGGCTGTAGGGGGTGTGTGGACTGGAGCCCCTCCACCTCATGCCCCCCCCCAGCCCTCCCCCCCAGCTCAGGGCATGCAAACCCCAGCCAGCAGCTCCTTCCCAACTGCGTCTTGCTGACAGCCCCAGAGCTGGGGGGGG